>NW_024069966.1:0-22947 GCF_009389715.1 Phoenix dactylifera
TGTGACTGGTCCTTTGACCTGCGGTGCTTCGGCTACTCACAGTGAGGTTATTGTAGTTTGACTGCACACATACATGGTCTCTAGCCATATGGGTCCATGCAGTGTAGATTGGCTGCAGTAGTTCACTGTAGGAGTAGGGTATGCACCTATAAGGAATCTATCGACCTTGATAGAAAGGAGTGATCCTATGTGATTTGTTAGACTGAGTTCTAAGACCTTGGCCAGGGCAGTAATATAGTGGAAAAGAGTTTTCCACTATCGAACTCAAGTCGAATAAATCTTGACATATGACAGACGATGGGGTTTGACGAGTTGTCCATGACCTCCGTCCTGTAGGGATCCACGATAGTAGGACTGTATCACATGTTAACTGCACCTAGAGGTTCATCATTCCATTCTGCTGGGTAGCCACTACATGCTGCTAGGTGTCACTGGTGGATGGTGGGACTCATAGGGATTATCTTGATGATCGATAAACCCTAATGAGTTGAGTTGGAATCGTTCCAACCCATTGAAAGGAGTTTTCAATGATATGATAGAGATCACAATATATCTCACTACCAGTCAGAATAGAACCTATGGGGTCACACACACTAGAAGTATTGACCGATCCGATGGTTGAAATCGTGATTAGGAATCACAAGTAATCAATTTGATTGATAAGAAGTTGAAGAAGGAACAAAGGGAATTAATTAATTGGACTTAAACAAAATCCTACTTCGGGTAGGATTCCTAGAGTCCTAATTGGATTAGGACTGGGAATCCTAGTTGGAGTAGGACTGGGATTCCTACTTGGAATAGGATTCCTACAATCCTAATGAGATTAGGAATTTTGAATTAAAATTGGATTCCTACTTGGAGTAGGATTCCTAGAAATCCTAATTGGATTAGGACTTCGGATTCAAATAGAGTCCTAATTGGATTAGGACTAAAATTAAATAATCCTAATTGGATTAGGATTCCTTAAGTCTAAATTAATTATTAATCTAATGAATCAACATGACTCCTAATTGGATTAGGATTGAAGAGTTCAATTGAGTCATGGTTCATTCAAGTCCTAATTGGATTAGGACTAGCATAGATTGAACCCAATTGGCTAATCCTAATTGATTAGGATTAAACCATGAGAGAGGCACCTAATCCTCTTTGGAAGAGGATTAGGTTAACCAAGTAAGAGGGGCATCAGCCCCTCTCCTTATCTTGGTGCGGCATGAAGAGAGGGGCCGGCGCCCCCTTTGGAAAGTTGTCAAGGGCTCCTAACTTGTAGGAGCCCTAGATCTTATAAAGGAGGCAGGGGGCGCCCTAGATGCCCTCTCCTCTTGTGCCGTGGCCACCCTCTCCCTCTCCTTGGTTCAGCCGCAAGCAAGGAAGAAAAGAAGGTGTGGCGGTCTCTTCCTCCTTCTTCTTCCAACGCAGGAAAAGAAAGAAGGCTGCAGGGGCTTGTTCTTCTTCCTTTCTTCTTCTTCTTCCTCCTCTCAAGCACAATCAAGAGTTGATTGAAAGAGAGGAGATCAGCCATCAAAATATCTCTGCAAGGGAGCTAGCACCCCGGGAGATAGAGCTTGGATCGGTCCTCTGCTTCGTGTGGATACCCGTAGAGGCCGGACGTTTGAACGGCTTCAAGCGAACCCTCTTCCAAAACCACGAATTCAGATTTGCGGTGATCATCTACCCGCGCAAGGTGAAGATTTGATCTTCCTAATTTTTAAAAGTTTTAATTCTTACCTAATTACGAAAGGTCTCGAAACAACGTTCATGCGATGAACGTCGAACCCGCATGCCGATTCCGCTGCCATCTGATTTTTGAAATATCAGCGGCATGGGCGGGTTCCCAACAGTGGTATCAGAGCCTAGGCTTCGTAGATTAAGGTAAGAATTAAATATCTAAAGGCTTATTAGATCTGAAAATTGAATGATCATGCATGCTGAAAAATTCTGCATGCAGATTTTTCAGGGGTGCTGATTTTTGCATGCTGATTTTTATGTGATAAAAAGATGATTCTAATTGCATTGTTAATGGGATTACAAAGTTTAGAATCATGATTAGCATGATCAGCGACCTATGTCATGATATAATCAGTTAGTTTTCAGATCTGAAAATTATAATTGTTGCATACGGTGATGATCATAGGATTCAACCCTTTTGGTATCAAATGTAATGACCTGCGATGTGATCTGCGATGTCATGTAATTTTTCAGATGCTTGCATGCATCTTATTTGATGTTTTGAGAGGCCTGCGTGCCTCCTAAAAGGAGATGTAATTTATTTTTATTTTTATTTTACATCTGGTTGTATTTCTGTGATGTGATGTACATCAACGATCAAGTTGAAGCAAAGGCATGAGATGAAAGGTGATCTAAGCGGTTGATGGCGATGGGATCAAGAGTTGATCAAGGATCGAATCAAGGAGGCTTGGAACCAATTCAAGAGTTGAAGACCACTTGATCGATTGATGTGCATGTGCTTGTAATACGACCTAATTAGAATCCATGATCATCACCTAGTTAAAGTTTAGCTTTAATTATGCTGCGATTATAACTGCCTGCAATGTGCCGTTTGCATGTGATGTGAATGAGTCGGGTAGATAGGTTTACATGTGATGTAGCAAACCCAATTGAGACCTAAATCAAAACCTCCTCAATCAAGTCGAGAGTGAACCGACATGAGCAAGTCATATTAGATTAATTGATCTAATTGGTGTCTAGGAAAGCATGAAAGGTGGTTACTTAATTAGGACCTTACTCTCTGAGTAAGGGGAGCCTCCCACCTGCTTACCTGGCCAATTGTTCGATTACCTCTTATGAAGGGCTCAAGTTGCAAACACTAAGACCTGATTAACCAATATTAAGTCAATAGGTCTTCCACTGTAGTAGAGCTGCTAAGGCCTTTCTGATGTTGATTTGTCTCGGCTGGACACAGTGGTCAAGTTGCATCGGGGGGCTGGACCTCTCTATAGACATGAGATGTTGTAGGGTAAAGGTGGGGTTGGGCACCAATAACTGTTAGGTGAGGACCCAATGACGACTTTATTCCTACGGTTATACGGTGGGTCTGACTTAACTAAGAAATGGGACCAATAACTGTTAGGTGAGGTCTTCATGGCTTAGAGACCAAGTTACACTGCAACATGCTTGAGAAGCATTGTACAAGAGTTGTACACTCATCCATCTATGTGTCACCAATAACTGTTAGGTGAGGTGGCATGTAAATTGGTGGGACCGCAGTACCCACTAGAAACCCTAGTCGTGTGGGATTTCCGTTTTCCTACCAGGGGAGTGTGAGGATTCGAGAAAATAGTGGGAGTTACATTTGTTCTAAAAGACCTTAGAACAGATTAGGATCAAGTACAAAAGTCTAACTAGAATCTTTACTCTCTGCAGATACAATGTCGGCTTCAAACCCTTTGACCCGTATTCTTGAGACCAACCGACTGACCGGAACCAATTACAAGGACTGGCTTAGAAATCTCAAAATAGTTTTGGACTGTGAGAAATAGGCTACATACTCGATTCAGATATCCCCACACTACCAGCACGTCCTACTGATGTTCAGCGTGAGATGCATAAAAAGTGGTTGGATGATGACATTAGAGTAAAATGCTATATGATGGCATCCATGTCTAATGAACTCCAATGCCAGCATGAAAATATAAAGACTGCTAGGGACATACTGGCACACCTGCAAGAGTTGTATGGTGAGCAGAGTCGCACAGCTCGTTTTGAAGTGTCCAAGAGGCTTTTCAAAGCGAAGATGCGCGAAGGGCAGTCTGTCCATGATCACGGTCTGACCATGATCAAGGACCTAGAGGAGCTTGAGAAGCTCGGTATGGACATGCACAAGGAATTGCAAGTGGATTTGATCCTACAGTCACTTCCTGATTCATTTGGTCAGTTTATAGTAAACTACCACATGAATAAGATTGAATGCACTAAGACTGAACTAATCAACATGTTGGTAACTGCTGAGGGAGCCTTGAAAGGTTCAAGGGGCAATGTCCTTGCTGCTGAGTTGACTTCTGGTTCCAAGAGAAAGTCTACTTGGAAGAAAAAGAAGCCTGCTAAGAAGCAGAAGAAAGACAAGAAGCCAAAGAAGGAAGTTCAAAAGAAAAAGGCTAACGACAAAGGAAAATGTTTCCACTGCAATGTCGAAGGCCACTGGAAGAGAAACTGTCCTTCATACCTCGAGAGCCTGAAGAACAAGAAAGGTGACACACCTTCAGAAGGTATAGACTTGCTCATAATTGAAACTAATCTAACGGTTTCTTCTACTTCTAGTTGGGTTATAGATTCTGGTTCTAGTGCTCATTTGTGCACTACCATGCAGGGTCTAAAGGAAAGTAGAAGGCTGGCGGAAGGTGCGGTAACCCTTCGGGTTGGCAACGGGGCAAAAGTTGCTGCTGTGGCTGTGGGCACCTACCATCTGCGACTACCGTCTGGATTTAGTTTAATACTTAGAGACTGCTATTATGTACCTGTTGCTAGCAGAAATTTGATTTCTGTTTCATGTCTAGCACAGGAAGGTCATGTTTTTACATTTGACAAAGACTGCTGTTCTATTTATTTAGAAATAAAATAGTCGCACGTGGTTTTATGATTGACAGTCTCTATCATTTACATATGGATGTATCTGTGAATGTTACCGAGCAAGATGTGAGTGCCAAAGGATCCAAAAGATCCAGAGATGAGATAAACCAAAGATATTTGTGGCACCTCAGACTTGGCCATATTGGAGAGGATAGAATGAACAAAATGGATAAAGATGGGCTTCTTAGGCTCATTGACTTCCGAGTCATATCCAGTTTGCGAGTCCTGTCTTCAAGGAAAAATGGCTAGACTGCCCTTTGTAGGACATGGGGAGAGGACCACTGAAATACTTACCCTAGTACATACAGATGTATGTGGCCCATTCGATGTGCTAGCCAGGGGACGTTATTCTTACTTCATTACCTTTACCGATGATTATTCACGGTATGGGTATGTGTATCTTATGAGACACAAGTCTGAATCTTTTGAAAAGTTCAAAGAGTTCAAGAATGAAGTAGAAAAACAAACTGGAAAACCTCTTAAGGCTCTTCGATCAGATCGAGGAGGAGAATACCTTAGTGGGGAATTCCGGGACTATCTCAAAGAAAACGGCATAGTCTCACAATGGACACCTCCGGGTACACCTCAACTCAACGGGGTGTCAGAGAGGAGGAATCGGACCCTATTGGATATGGTCAGGTCCATGATGAGCTTCACTGATTTACCTATGTTCCTTTGGGGAGATGCCTTACTCACAGCGATTTATTTATTGAATAGAGTTCCCTCTAAATCCGTTCCTACCACACCGTATGAGATATGGCATGGTAAGAAACCAAGTCTGGGTCATCTCAAGATTTGGGGATGTCCGGCCCACGTCAAGACTACAGGCGGACAAGTTAGAGGCTAGGACCATAAGTGCTCGTTTTATAGGATATCCTAAAGAGTCATTAGGATACAATTTTTACGTCTCAGAGGATCACAATGTGTTTGTGAGCCGTCATGCCATCTTCTTGGAAAATCAGTTTATCCTTGATAGAGGCAGTGGGAGGAAAATTGAGCTTGAAGAGAAAGTCTCTGAAAAGCAACGAGTCATGGATCCTATAGAACCCATTCATACAGAGCCAGTACACGATGTCCCTCAACCACCTCGTAGATCTAGTAGGGTCTCCCATCCTCCCGATAGATACTTAGGTATACTAGAAGAGGATACCGAGGAAATGTTCCTAGTGGGAGATAGGGATCACATACAGGATCCCAAAACCTACAACGAGGCGATATCTGATATCGATTCCGAGAAATGGCTGGAAGCTATGAAGTCAGAGTTAGACTCCATGCATTCCAACCAAGTCTGGACCTTAGTAGATCCACCAGAAGGTATTGTACCTATTGGATGCAAATGGATCTACAAAAGGAAGATAGGTTCGGATGGAGAGGTAGAGACCTATAAGGCAAGGCTTGTGGCGAAAGGGTATAGTCAGCGCGAAGGCATTGACTATCAGGAGACCTTTTCACCTGTAGCCATGCTAAAATCCATCCGAACATTGCTTGCCATTGCAGCATTTCATGATTATGAAATCTGGCAGATGGATGTGAAAACTGCTTTCCTGAATGGATATCTTGATGAAGATATCTATATGGAACAGCCTTTGGGTTTCACTTCCAGTGATGGAGATCACAAGGTCTGCAAGCTGCAAAGGTCCATCTATGGACTAAAGCAAGCATCTCGGAGTTGGAACACTCGTTTCGATGACGCAATCAAAACGTTTGATTTCATCAAAAACGAAGAGGAACCGTGTGTTTACAAAAAGGTTAGTGGGAGTGCTGTCGTTTTTCTCGTACTGTACGTAGATGACATTCTCCTGATTGGGAATGATATTCCCATGCTAACCTCGGTCAAGGTCTGGTTGTCAAAAGAATTCTCCATGAAAGACCTTGGGGAAGCATCCTATATTTTGGGAATAAAGGTCTATAGAGATAGATCTAAAAGGATGCTTGGCCTTTCACAGAAGAATACATAGAGGAGGTGCTGAAGAGGTTCAGCATGGAAAACTCCAAGAGGGGTCTCTTACCCCTAAGGCATGGAATTCATCTCTCCAAGAAGATGTGCCCCAACACATCTGAAGAGATTCAACGCATGAGCAAGATTCCTTATGCATCGGCAATAGGAAGCCTCATGTATGCCATGCTATGTACACGACCTGATATAGCTCTTGCTGTGAGTGTCACAAGCAGATATCAGTCGAATCCAGGTGAAGAACACTGGACAGCTGTGAAGAATATTCTTAAGTACTTGAGAAGAACTAAAGATTTATTCTTGGTTTTGGAGGATCATCAGAGTTAAAGGTAGAAGGGTACACAGATTCAGACTTCATGACTGATGTCGATGACAGGAAGTCAACATCTGGATATGTGTTCTTGTGCAATGGTGGTACGGTAATTGGAAGAGTTCTAAACAACCGATCATTGCTGATTCTACTATGGAAGCTGAATACATCGCCGCCTCTGAAGCTGCTAAGGAAGGCTTCTGGTTCAAGAAATTCATTGCAGAGTTGGTGTATGACATCAGATGCCATAACACTCTACTGCGATAACAATGGCGCCATAGCCTTGCTAAGGAGCCAAGGTCTCATCAGAAGTCTAAGCATATAGAGCGGCGCTTCACCTCATACGCGACTATGTGGAGAAGAAATATGTAGAGGTGCAGAGAGTAGACTCCGCGGATAACGTGGCAGACCCGTTCACTAAGCAGCTGAGTCAGCAAAAGACTGAAGCCCACCTTGAGAAGATGGGCCTAAGATATATGACCAATTGGCTTTAGTGCAAGTGGGAGATTGTTAGATGTATGCCCTAGAAGCCAATTTGGCTGACACATTGTTGATTCTAGGGACATAATTTTGTACTTGACTATTTATTATTGAATAAATAAAAGGCATCTTTTCATTCATATTGTTTATGTGTCTATGAATCGTCCAAGAAATTAATAAGATGATGATACATATTCTCAAGAGTTGAGAATTTGAGCCATGTATCATTGGTGATTAATTTCTAAATGCTCCTGATCAATGGATCATCACGAGGACGGTGATCGATCCGATCAGTGCACAGATCACTTTCCTTCTGGATGGACGAGACTTGAGTCCACAGTGTAGGGACACTGAAGTGATAGTGCAGGTGCTTGTTAGAGAACAAGGGTACTGAGCGTGACCAAGACAAGAAGTCACTTGGATGTCTATCCACTCGTCAGTGACTTGCTTGATGTTGCAGTAGTGTGACTGGTCCTTTGACCTGCGGTGCTTCGGCTACTCACAGTGAGGTTATTGTAGTTTGACTGCACACATACATGGTCTCTAGCCATATGGGTCCATGCAGTGTAGATTGGCTGCAGTAGTTCACTGTAGGAGTAGGGTATGCACCTATAAGGAATCTATCGACCTTGATAGAAAGGAGAGATCCTATGTGATTTGTTAGACTGAGTTCTAAGACCTTGGCCAGGGCAGTAATAGTGGAGAAAGAGTTTTCCACTATCGAACTCAAGTCGAATAAATCTTGACATATGACAGACGATGGGGTTTGACGAGTTGTCCATGACCTCCGTCCTGTAGGGATCCACGATAGTAGGACTGTATCACATGTTAACTGCACCTAGAGGTTCATCATTCCATTCTGCTGGGTAGCCACTACATGCTGCTAGGTGTCACTGGTGGATGGTGGGACTCATAGGGATTATCTTGATGATCGATAAACCCTAATGAGTTGAGTTGGAATCGTTCCAACCCATTGAAAGGAGTTTTCAATGATATAGTGATAGAGATCACAATATATCTCACTACCAGTCAGAATAGAACCTATGGGGTCACACACACTAGAAGTATTGACCGATCCGATGGTTGAAATCGTGATTAGGAATCACAAGTAATCAATTTGATTGATAAGAAGTTGAAGAAGGAACAAAGGGAATTAATTAATTGGACTTAAACAAAATCCTACTTCGGGTAGGATTCCTAGAGTCCTAATTGGATTAGGACTGGGAATCCTAGTTGGAGTAGGACTGGGATTCCTACTTGGAATAGGATTCCTACAATCCTAATGAGATTAGGAATTTTGAATTAAAATTGGATTCCTACTTGGAGTAGGATTCCTAGAAATCCTAATTGGATTAGGACTTCGGATTCAAATAGAGTCCTAATTGGATTAGGACTAAAATTAAATAATCCTAATTGGATTAGGATTCCTTAAGTCTAAATTAATTATTAATCTAATGAATCAACATGACTCCTAATTGGATTAGGATTGAAGAGTTCAATTGAGTCATGGTTCATTCAAGTCCTAATTGGATTAGGACTAGCATAGATTGAACCCAATTTGGTAATCCTAATTAGATTAGGATTAAACCATGAGAGAGGCACCTAATCCTCTTTGGAAGAGGATTAGGTTAACCAAGTAAGAGGGGCATCAGCCCCTCTCCATCTTGGTGCGGCATGAAGAGAGGGGCCGGCGCCCCCCTTGGAAAGTTGTCTAGGGCTCCTAACTTGTAGGAGCCCTAGATCTTATAAAAGGAGGCTAGGGCCGGCGCCCTAGGATCCTCCTCCTCTTGTGCCGTGGCCACCTCTCCCTCTCCTTGGTTCAGCCGCAAGCAAGGAGAAAAGAAGTGTTGGCGGCTCCTCTTCCTCCTTCCTTCTTCCAACGCAGGAAAAGAAAGAAGGCTGCAGGGGCTTTTCTTCTTCCTTTCTTCTTTCTTCCTCCTCTCAAGCACAATCAAGGTTGATTGAAAGAGAGGATCAGCCATCAAAACTATCTCTGCAAGGGAGCTAGCACCCCGGGAGATAGAGCTTGATCGGTCCTCTGCTTCGTGTGGATACCCGTAGAGGCCGGACTTGAACGGCTTCAAGCGAACCTCTTCCTAAACCACGAATCAGATTTGCGGTGATCATCTACCCGCACAAGGTGAAGATCTGATCTTCTAATGTTTTAAAAGTTTTTAATCCTTGCCTAACTACGAACGGTTCATGAAACAACGTTCATCGATGTACGGTGAACGTCGATCCCGCACATGCCTCTTCCGCTGCCATCTGATTTTTTTTGAAATATCAGCGGCATAGGGCGGGTCCCCAACAATACATTCACAGTACATCCATATGTATGTGATAGAGACTGTCAATCATAAAACCACGTTGAATCAATTTATTTCTCAAATAAATGGAACAGTAGTCTTATAAAAATCTTTCTGTGCTAACAAGATATAGAAATCAAATTTCTGCTAGCAACAGGTAACAGTCCCTAAGTATCCTGAGCATATCTGACATACCTTCTGAAGGTCTGTCACCCTTCATGTTTTTATGCTTTCCATGTATGTAGGACAGTTCCTCTTCTAATGGCCGTCCATGATGCAAATGAAAACATTTTTCCTTGCAATTGGCCTTTTTCTTGGAACTTCCTTACTTGGCATTTTCTAGTCTTCTGCTTCTTCGCAGACTTCTTCTTCTTCCAAATAGACTCTCTCTTGGAATTAGAAACCAACTCGACAGCGAGAACGATGCCCCTTGAACTCTTCAAGGTCCTAAGATAGTTACCAATTTATTTAACAATTCTGTTTTGGTGCTTACAATCTTGTTCATATGATAATTTACTATAAACTGTTCATATGAAGCTAGAAGGGATTGTGGATCAATCCATTTGCAATTCCTTATGCATAATCATGCCGAGCTTCTCAAGCTTCTCTAAGTCCTTTATCATGGTCAAACCATGATCATGGATAGACTGCCCATCACGCATCTTGGCCTTGAAGAACCTTTTGGACATTCAAACCAAGCTGCGTGACTCTGATTACCATACAACTCTTGCAGGTGTTTTAATGTGTCCTTGGCAATCTTCATGTTCTCATGCTGGCATTATAATTTATTGGACATGGATGCCATTATGTAGCACCTAACTTTATTGTCATCGTTCGTCCACTTGGCATGCATCTTACGCTGATCAGTGACCGGACAGATTGGTAATATAGGGATTTCATGGTCTAGCTCATACCCTAATTTCTCACAATTCAAAACTATTTTGAAATTTGCTGAGCTAGTCTTTATAATTAGGTTTGGTCAAACGGTTGTTCTATAGGATATGAGTTAAAAATCTAGAAGCTGACATTATAATCCTCATAGAGTAAAGATTCTAGTTAGAATTTTGTACTTGATCCTTATTTGTTCTAGGGTCTTTTAGAACAAATGTACCTCCCACTATTTTTTCAAATTCCTCACACTCCCCTAGTAGGAAAATAGAAATCCTATGCGACTAGGGTTTCTAGTATGTACTGCGGTCTCACCAATCTACATGGCACCTCACCTAACAGTTATTGGTGACACATAGATGGATGAGTGTACAACTCTTGTACAATGCTTCTCAAGCATGTTGCAGTGCAACTTGGTCTCTAAGCCATGAAGACCTCACCTAACAGTTATTGGTCCCATTTCTTAGTTAAGTCAGACCCACCGTATAACCGTAGGAATAAAGTCGTCATTGGGTCCTCACCTAACAGTTATTGGTGCCCAACCCCACCTTTATCCTACAATATCTCATGTCTATAGAGAGATCTAGCCCCCCGATGCAACTTGCCCACTGTATCCAGCCGAGACAAATCAACATCAGAAAAACCTTAGCAGCTCTACTACAGTAGAAGACCTATTGACTTAATATTAGTTAATCAGGTATTAGTGTTTGCAACTTGAGCTCTTCATAAGAGGTAATCGAACAATTGGCCAGGTAAGCAGGTGGGAGGCTTCCCTTACTCAGAGAGTAAGGTCCTAATTAAGTAACCACCTTTCATGCTTTCCTAGACACCAATTAGATCAATTAATCTAATATGACTCGCTCATGTTGGTTCACTCTCGACTTGATTGAGGAGGTTTTAATTTAGGTCTCATTGGTTTGCTACATCACATGTAAACCTATCTACCCGACTCTCATTCACATCACATGCAAACGGCATATCACAGGCAGTTATAATTGCAGCATCAAATAAAGCTAAACTTTAAATAGGTGATGATCATGGATTCTAATTAGGTCGTATTACAAGCACATGCACGTCAATCGATCAACTGATCTTCAACTCTTGAATTGGTTCCAAGCCTCCTTGACTCGATCCTTGATCAACTCTTGATCCCATCGCCATCAACCACTTGGATCGCCGTTCATCTCATGCCTTGTCTTCAACTTGATCGTTGACGTACATCACATCACAGAAATACAACCAGATGTAAAAAAAAATAATAATAAATTACATCTCCTTTTATGAGGCACGCAGGCCTCTCAAAAACATCAAATAGATACATGCAAGCATCTGAAAAATTACATGACATTACAGATCACATCGCAGGTCATTACATTTGATACCAAAAGGGTTTGAATCCTATGATCATCACCACATGCAACAATTATAATTTTCAGATCTGAAATCTAATTGATTATTTCATGACATAGGTTGCTGATCATGCTAATCATGATTCTAAACTTTGTAATCCCATTAACAATGCAATTAGAATTATCGTTTTATCACATAAAAATCAGCATGCAAAAATCAGCATCCTAGAAAAAATCTGCATGCAGAAAATTTTTAGCATGCATAATCATTTAAATTTTAGATCTAATAAGCCTATGAATAATTAATCCTTACCTTAATCTATGATGCCTTGCTCTGATACCACTTTTAGAATACCCGCCCATGCCGCAGAAAAATTTCAAAAATTTTAGATGCAGCGGAAGAGGCATGCGCGGGATCAACTGTTCATTGCATGAACGTTGTTTAAAACTGTTCGTAGATAGATAAGGATTAAAAATTTTTTAAAAATATTAGAAGATCAGATCTTCACCTTGTGCGGGTAGATGATCACCGCAAACTAATGATCGTGGTTTTTTGGATGAAGGTTCGCTTGAAGCCGTTCAAGTGCCCGGCCTCTACGGGTATCCACACGAAGCAGGAACCGATCCAAGCTTTCTATCTCCCCGGGGTGCTAGCTCCCTTGCAGAGATAACTTTGATGGCTGATGTCCTCCCTTTTAATCAACCCTTGATTGTGCTTGGGAGGAAGAAGAAGAAGGATGAAGAGAGGAAGAAGATCAAAGCCCCTGCAGCCTTCTTTCTTTTTCCAGCGTTGGAAGGAAGAAGGGAGGATGAAGAGGCCACCTTTCTTTTTCTTCCTTTGCTTGCGGCTGAACCAAGGAAAGGGGAGGAGAGGGGGCCACGAATTGGAGAGGGAGAGGGCTTCAATGAATGCCCGAGGTCAGCCCACGCCTCCTCTTAAATAGCATGTGGAGCTCCTACTTTGTCGGAGCTCCTTGATTAAATTCCAGGAGGGGCGCCGACCCCTCTTCTATGCCGCACAAGCAAGGAAAAGGAGGAGGGGCGTGTGCCCCTCCTTCATGGTTAACCTAATCCTCCTCTAAGGAGGATTAGGAAGGTCACTCTTGGTTAGGTCCTAATCTAATTAGGTTTGGACCAAGGGTGAACCAATTTGGGTTTTAATCTAGGTAAGTCCTAATCCATTAGAACTTGATGAGCCATGACTCAATTGAACCCTTCAATCCTAATCTAATTAGGAGTCATCTTGATTCATTAGATTAATAATTAATTGGGACTTAAAGAAGTCCTAATCCCATTAGGATTTCTTTAATTCTAGTCCTAATCCAGTTAGGACTCTAATTTGAATTCGAAGTCCTAATTCGATTAGGACTCTAGAAATCCTACTCCAAGTAGGAATCCAAATTTAATTCAAAACTCCTAATCTCATTAGGATTATAGGAATTCTACTCCATGTAGGAATCCTAATCCTACTCCAAATAGGATTCCAGTCCAAGTAGGAATCCCAGTCCAAGTAGGAATTCTAGTCCTAATCCAATTAGGACTCCAAGAATCCAACTCCAAGTAGGACTCTTGTTTCAAGTCCAATTAATTAATTTCCTTTGTTCCTTCTTCAACTTATTATCAATCGAATTGATTACTTGTGATTCCTAATCACGATTTAACCATCGGATCGGTCAATGCCTTTAGTGTGTGTGACTCCATAGGTTCTACTCTGACTGGTAGTGAGATATATTGTGATCTCTATCACAATATCATTGAAAACTCCTTTCAGTGGGTCAGAATGATTCCAACTCTACTCATTAGGGTTTATCGATCATCAAGATAATCCCTATGAGTCCTACCATCTCACCAGTGACACCTAGCAGCATGTAGTGGCTACCTAGCAGAATAGAATAATGAACCTCTAGGTGCAGTTATCATGTGATACAGTCCTTCTATCGTGGATCCCTACAAGACGGAGGTCATGGATAACTCGTCAAACCCCTTCGTTTGTCATATGTCAAGATTTATTCGACTTAAGTTGAGAGCGGAGAACTCTTTCTCCACTGTGCAATCTGTCCCGGCCGAGGTCTTACGAACTCAGTCTTATAAATCACATAGGATCTCTCCTTATCTATCAAGGTCGATAGATTCCTTGTAGATGCATACCCTACTCCTACAGTGAACCTACTGCAGCCAATCTACACTGCATGGACCCATATGGCTAGAGACCATGTATTTGTGCAGTCAAACTACAATAACCTCACTGTGAGTAGCCGAAGCATCGCAGGTCAAAGGACCAGTCACACTACTGCAACATCAAGCAAGTCACTGACAAGTGGATAGACATCCAAGTGACATCTTGTGTTGGTCACGCTCAGTACCCTTGTTCTCTAACAAGCACTTGCACAATTGCTCCAGTGTCCCTACACTGTGGACTCAAGACTCGTCCATCAAAGAAAGCAATATGTGCACTAATCTCAGTGGATCAATCATCGTCCTCGTGATGATCCATCGATTAGGAGCAATTCAGAAATTAATCACCAATGACACATGCCTCAAATTCTCAACTCTTGAGAATATGCGTCATCATCTTATTAATTCTTTGGACGATTCATGGACACATAAGAACATTAATGAAAATGATGCCTTTTATTTATTCAATAATAAATAGTCAAGTACAAAATTATGTCCTAGAATAAAATAATGCGTCTGCCAAATTGGCTTCTAGGGCATACTTCTAACACATGTGCCTAACCTAAAAAAACAAATCCCTGTGATTTTTGGTCGTCCCTTTTTGGCGACAGCCAATGCATGTATCAACTATAGAACTGGGGCAATGGATATATCATTTGGGAATATGAAAATTAAGTTGAATGTGTTTCATGCCGCTGACCAACATGTGAGGGAAGACGAGTGTTGCCTAATTGATGAAATGGATGATCTTGTAGAGGAAGCCCTTCCCTATATCTTAGCAGATGACCCCCTAGAGGCATGCTTGGCCCATTTTGACATTGACAACTTTGACATAGACAAGGCCATAGAAGAAGTCAACATCTTACTCGACAATCAATCTCCCATGAGTTCCCTTCCTTGGAAGATCCAACCTGAACCTCTTTCCCCCCATTGCTAGCGCACCACTTTGTCCTTCCATTGATTCTCCACCTAAACTTGAGTTAAAGCCACTTCCGACAACTCTTAAGTATGCCTTTCTAGGAACAGAAGATACCCTCCCTGTAATCATCGCGGCCAACTTATCTACTGAACAGGAGGATAAACTTTTAAGGGTGCTAAACGAGAATAAACATGCTATAGGATGGTCTATAGCCGATTTGAAAGGGGTTGACCCTCTGTTTGTATGCATCGAATTCATCTCGAAGATGATGCAAAATCCACCCGAGAAATGCAAAGAAGACTCAATCCTAACATGAAAGAGGTAGTCAAGAAAGAAGTGGTGAAATTATTAGATGTCGAAATCAATTTATCCAATTTCTGATAGTAAGTGGGTGAGTCCAACACAAGTGGTACCCAAGAAATCAGGTATCACTGTAGTTGAAAATACGGAAGGAGAATTGATACAAACACGCACAACCACGGGTTGGCGCGTGTGCATTGACTACAGAAAAACTTAATTCAATGACTAGGAAGGACCATTTCTCTCTACCTTTCATAGATCAAATTTTGGAACGGTTGGCTGGTCAAGATTTCTACTGCTTCTTAGATGGTTATTCTGATATAATCAAGTACCTGTTTACCCGGACGATCAAGAAAAAAACCACCTTTACTTGCCCATTTGGGACATTTGCATATAGGAGGATGCCTTTTGGACTATGCAATGCACCCGCAACTTTCAACGATGCATGATGGCCATTTTTTTCAGATATGGTGGAAAACTTTCTAGAAAGTGTTCATTGATGATTTCTCGGTTTTTTGGCCTATCTTTTGACGATTGTCTGGACAATTTGACCTTAGTTTTGAAAAGATGTAAGGAGACCAACCTAGTGTTAAGTTGGAAAAAAGAGCCATTTCATGGTTCAAGAAGGCATAGTCTTGGGACACGTCGTGTCCAAGAGGGGCATTGAAGTAGATAAAGCCAAAGTCGATCTTATTTCCAATCTCCCTCCACCCAAAACTGTGAAACAAATCCGATCATTCCTTGGCCATGCTGGTTTCTACCGTCGCTTCATTCAGGATTTCAGTAAGATTTCCAAACCCATATGCAATCTTCTTGCCAAGGACACTCCCTTTTCTTTAATGAAGCATGCGAAGAGGCATTTGAAAATCTTCGCTCGAAATTGACCACTGCACCTATCATACGGCCTCCTAATTGGACCCTTCCATTTGAACTGATGTGTGACGCATACGATTATGCCATTGGGGCAGTTTTAGGGCAACGACTAGATAAAGTACCTCATGTCATCTACTACGCTAGTAAAGCACTCTCAGATGCATAATTGAACTACACCACCACTGAGAAAGAGTTACTAGCTGTAGTATTCATGCTAGACAAGTTTCGATCTTACCTTTTAGGATCCAAGGTTACCGTATTCACTGATCATGCTGCCCTTCGACACCTTCTTGCAAAGAAAGACACCAAACCCCGTCTGATTCGATGGATTCTTTTACTACAAGAATTTGACCTAAAAATTCGTGATAAGAAAGGTACTACAAATGTCGTAGCGGACCACTTATCTAAGATTCTTCTTGAGCCCTCTCAAAATACCTCACCCTTACACGATTCTTTTCCAGATGAACAATTATTTGAGGTACGAGGAATAAAAACACCATGGTTTGCAAACATATTAAATTACCTGGCCATAGGACGAATTCCTGATGATTGGTCAACTCAAAACAAGAACTGATTCTTTTCACAAGTAAAGTTCTATTATTGGGATGATCCGATCTATTCAAGTATTGTCCCGATCAAGTAATCCATCGATGTGTTCCCGAATGCGAATTTCAAAGTATTCTTTCATTCTGCCATTCACAAGCTTGTGGGGGACATTTTGGGATAGAAAAACTACAGCAAAAGTTTTACAGAGTGAATTTTATTGGCCCACACTTTTCAAAGATGCCCATAACTTTTTCCAAACTTGTGAACGGTGCCAACGGATGGGTACCATCTCCCGTAGAGATATGATGCCTCTCAATCCTATTTTAATTGTAGAAATCTTTGATGTCTGGGGTATTGACTTCATGGGCCCTTTCCCACCATCCTTTGGTTTCGAGTACATTCTGGTAGCCACTAAAACTAATGACCATAAGGTTGTGGTTAAATTTTTACATGAAAACATCTTTTGTCATTTTGGCACACCCCGAGCCATTATCAGTGATGGGGATCTCATTTTTGCAACCGGTCTTTCGAGGCTTTGGCTCGCAAATATAACATCACCCACAAAGTTGCTACCCCATACCATCCCCAAACAAGTGGACAAGTCGAGGTGTCCAATAGGGAATTAAAACACATCTTAGAGAAAACGGTACGTTCCGATAGGAAAGATTGGTCTCAAAGGATAAATGATGCTCTCTGGGCATACCGTACTGCCTACAAAACTCCTATTGGCATGTCCCCTACCGATTAGTTTTTGGAAAAGCTTGTCACTTACCGGTAGAACTTGAACATAGAGCTTTCTGGGCTATCAAAAAGTTTAACTTAGACATGGCAGCAGCTGGTCCTAACCAAAAACTCCAACTAAGTGAACTTGAAGAGTTGCGCAATGAGGCCTATGAAAATTCTAAAATTTATAAAGCGAGGACTAAGGCTTTTCATGATAAAACATTAACCATAAGTCCTTCGAACCTGGTCAAAAAGTTTGGCTATTCAATTCCAAGTTGCGACTCTTCCCGAGTAAACTTCGCTCTAGGTGGGATGGACCATTCGTAGTGAAAAATGTTTCTCCTTATGGTGTAGTAGAGATCCAACACCTCAATGGTGAACATGTTTTAAAAGTCAATGGCAAAGGGTAAAATCTTATGTGAACTGTGTTGCCGACGGGCAATTGATCGAATTCCTTAATTTGACGAACCCTATTTATCAAAATAATTAAGGATGCACTGTGTCTGGCTGAAGACAATAAACTTAGCGCTTGTTGGGAGGCAACCCAATTCTCTTAAATTTTTTTTAACATTGAGGACAATGTTAGGTTTAGATTTGGGGTTATGTTTAAGTATTTTTAAGCATTTTTTGTTTTGTTTGCATCTCTTGCATTCGTTTTCACTTCACAATGTCAGGTTAAGGATGCACTGTGTCTGGCAACCCAATTCTTTTAGTTTTCTTTAACATTGAGGACAATGTTAGGTTTAGGTTTGGGGGTATATTTTTAAATATTTTTAATCATTTTTATTTTTTTTGCATTCTTACATTCTTTTTCACTTCACAATGTCAAGTTTAGGTTTGGGGGTATTCATCTTGTTTTTTATATTTAAAAAAAGAAAAAAAGAAAAAATGTGTGTTTATTTTTATTTTTTTAATAAATAATAAGAATAAAAAAAAAATTTAAAAAACTTTTTGTTTTTTTAAAAAAAACCTAATTTCTATACATTTATGCGAGAATGATAAATACACAAGGTATATAAAATCTAAAAAGCCCAATGATTAGTCGGAAGTAATATAAATTTAAGTTCTTTTTATTAAGTCTCTCTTAGGGAGTTGTAAGCTAATTAATACTTTAAAATTTCACTACACACTGGTCGACCCTTCTAAGGTCTAGGCTCGACAATATGTTGATAGTATAGTAGCAACCTTGGACCCTGATGAATCATACTTATCTAATTCAAAAAAAAAAATCATGATAAAAAATGCTAAAATTTATAAAGCAAGGACTAAAGCTTTTCATGATAAAAATATTAACCGTAAGTCCTTCGAACCTGGTCAAAAGGTTTGGCTATTCAATTCAAAGTTACGACTCTTCCCGGATAAACTTCGCTCTAGGTGGGATGGACCATTTGTAGTGAAAAAGGTTTTTCCTTATGGTGCAGTAGAGATCCAACACCTCAATGGTGGACATGTTTTAAAAGTCAAGGGTCAAAGGTTAAAACCTTATGTGGACTGTGTTACCGATGGGCAATTGATCGAATCCCCTAATTTGACGAACCCTGTTTATCAAAATAATTAAGAATGCACTGTGTCTGGCTGAAGACAATAAACTTAGCGCTTGTTGGGAGGTAACCCAATTCTCTTAGATTTTTTTTAACATTGAGGACAATGTTAGGTTTAGGTTTGGGGGTTATGTTTAAGTATTTTAAGCATTTTTGGTTTTGTTTGCATCTCTTGCATTCGTTTTCACTTCACAATGTCAGGTTTAGGTTTGGGTGTATTCATCTTGATTTTCATCCAAAAAAAAAAAAATTTAGAAAAAAATGTGTTCATTTTCATTTTTATAAAATAATAATAATAATAAATTAAAAAAAAGTTTTTGTTTTTAAAAACCTAATTTCTATACATTTATGCAAGAATGATAAACACACAAGGTATATAAAATCTAAAAAGCCCAATGACTAGTCGGAAGTAATACAAATTTAAGTTCTTTTTATTAAGTCTTTCTTAGGGAGTTGTAAGCTAATTAATACTTTGGAATTTTACTACACACTGGCCGACCCTTTTAAGGTCTAAGCTCGACATTATGTTGATAGTATAGTAGCAACCTTGGACCCTGATGAATCATATTTATCGAATCCAAAAAAAAAATTCATCAATAAAAATGGATTTAGTCAGGAACATCGAAAAGGGCTACCTATTGTCAAAGGTCAAATGGGCTTATGATGAGGACTCCGAGCATAAGTCCGTAGGGGAGTCTTGATGCCCGACACCTTATGCCAACTGGTGTGAGAGTTGTCGACTAACTGCTTGTTACACGGAGAAATCACCACAAGAGTAAAAGTGCACAATTTATATATCTTTTATGATTAAAAAAAAAAACACTATATTGATCTTGAAAAAGATAATAGTGTGAAAGCCGTCGTTGTAAAAATTCGAGTAAACTGGAATATTACAGATAAAGCCTGTGAGGTACTAAAGTAAACATCCACAACTCTCGAAATTCTGCAGATAAGATGATTTTGAATCAGTGAGCAGATTCTTTCGACCAATCCTTGGAAAACTACTAATATTAACAATATTTTGGAGATCCGAACTCTTAGCTTGTGTACGGTCCATATTTCACCGAGCACTCCAGCATAAATGAGTCTTACAACTCCCTAAACGGAAACTTAATAACTTTAACTTAGATTGCATATTAACATAGAATTTGGGCTGATTTAGTAAATAAAACCGTGTGTGCTTTGAAATTCTTATCATTTATGTATCTTAAATTAGATTCAAAAAAAAAGAGGAGTTTTTGAAATTCTTAGCTAGTATGCATTTGGAATTTGATTTTCACTTCATAGATCAATCGATAATATATATATATATATAATAATATAATATAAATAAAAAAAAATATCATAACAATAAATAATTTATTTTAATATTGAAGTTTGTGGGTATCTTCATTGGAAACCCTCACGAGACTATTACTCATCCACTAGGGTAACGTAGGGGTTTAAAGCCTTGTTGCATATGGTAAATGTGTTAGAAAACCCGATCATGCCGCTGAAATTTAAAAAAATTCAGATGCAGCGGAAGAGGCATGCGCGAGATCAACCGTTCATCGCATGAACGTTGTTCAAAAACCGTTCGTAGATAGATAAGGATTAAAAACTTTTTAAAACATTAGAAGATCAAATCTTCACCTTGTGCGGGTAGATGATCACCGCAAACTGAAGTTCGTGGTTTAGGATGAAGGTTCGCTTGAAGCCGTTCAAGTGCCCGGCCTCTACGGGTATCCACACGAAGCAGGATCCGATCCAAGCTCTCTATCTCACCGGGGTGCTAGCTCCCTTGCAGAGATAACTTTTGATGGCTGATCTCCTCTCTTTCTTTCAACTCTTGAATGTACTTGAGAGGAGGAAGAAGAAGGATGAAAAAGAGGAAGAAGCAAAGCCCCTGCAGCCTACTTTCTTTTCCCTGCGTTGGAAGGAGGAAAGGAGGAAGAGGAGGACGCCATGGCTTCTTCTTTTCTTCTTCTTGCTGGCGGCTGAACCAAGGGAGGGAGAGGGTGGCCACGGCTCCAAGGGAAGAGGAAAAGCTCTTTTTTGGGCGCCGGCCCTAGCTCCCTTTTTAATAAGTATGAAGGGCTCCTAACAATTAGGAGCCCTTGAGTTATTTCCAAGAGGGGCGCCGGTCCCTCTCTTCATGTCGCCCTAACCAAGTGGAGAGGGGCTGATGCCCCTCTTACTTGGTTAACCTAATCCTCTTCCAAAGAGGATTAGGTGCCCCTCTCATGGTTTAGTCCTAATCTAATTAGGATTAACCAAATCATGAATCAATTGGGTTCAATCTATACTAGTCCTAATCCAATTAGAACTTGAGTGAACCATGACTCAATTGAACTCTTCAATCCTAACCCAATTAGGAGTCATGTTGCTTCATTAGATTAATAATTAATTAGGATTTAAGAAACCCTAATCAAATTAGGACTTATTTAATTTTAGTCCTAATCCAATTAGGACTCTAATTTGAATCCGAAGTCCTAATCCTATTAGGACTCTAGGAATCCTACTCAAGTAGAAATCCAATTTTAATTCAAAACTCCTAATCTAATTAGGATTGTAGGAATCCTATTCCAAGTAGGAATCCCAGTCCTACTCCAACTAGGATTCCCAGTCCTAATCCAATTAGGACTCTAGGAATCCTACTCGAAGTAGGATTTGTGTTTAAGTCCAATTAATTAATTTCCTTTGTTCCTTCTTCAACTGAATATCAATCGAATTGATTACTTGTGATTCCTAATCACGATTTCAACCATCGGATCGGTCAATACTTCTAGTGTGTGTGACCCCATAGGTTCTATTCTGACTGGTAGTGAGATATATTATGATCTCTATCATAATATCATTAAAAACTCCTTTCAATGGATTGGAACGATTCCAACTCTACTCATTAGGGTTTATCGATCATCGAGATAATCCCTGTGAGTCCCACTATCCACCAGTGACACCTAGCAGCATGTAGTGGCTACCCAGTAGAATAGAATGATGAACCTCTAGGTGCAGTTATCGTGTGATACAGTCCTACTATCGTGGATCCCTACAGTCCGGAGGTCATGGATAACTCGTCAAACCCCTTCGTCTGTCATATGTCAAGATTTATTTGACTCGAGTTCGATAGTGGAAAACTCTTTCTCCACTTTATATTACTGCCCTGGCCAAGGTCTTAGAACTCAGTCTAACAAATCACATAGGATCACTCCTCTTCTATCAAGGTCGATAGATTCCATGTAAGTGCATACCCTACTCCTAGAGTGAACTTAATGTAGCCAATCTACACTACAAGGACCCATATGACTAGAGACCATGTATACGTGTAGTCAAACTACAATAACCTCACTGTGAGTAGCTGAAGCACCGTAGGTCAAAGGACCAGTCATACTACTGCAACATCAAGCAAGTCACTGACGAGTGGATAGACATCCAAGTGACTTCTTGTCTTGGTCACGCTCAGTACCCTTGTTCTGTAACAAGCACCTGCACTATCACTTCAGTGTCCCTACACCGTGGACTCAAGTCTCGTCCATCCAGAAGAAAAGTGATCTGTGCACTGATCGGATCAATCATCGTCCTCGTGATGATCCATTGATCAGGAGCATTTAGAAATTAATCACCAATGATACATGGCTCAAATTCTCAACTCTTGAGAATATGCATCATCATCTTATTAATTCCTTGGACGATTCATAGACACATAAATAATATGAATGAAAAGATGCCTTCTATTTATTCATTAATAAATAGTCAAGTACAAAATTATGTCCCTAGATTAACAATGTGTCAGCCAGATTGGCTTCTAGGGCATACATCTAACAATCTCCTACTTGCACTAAAGCCAATTGGTCATATATCTTAGGCCCATCTTCTCAAGGTGGGCTTCAGTCTTCTGCTGACTCAGCTGCTTAGTGAACGGGTCTGCCACGTTATCCGTGGAGTCTACTCTCTGCATCTCTACATATTTCTTCTCAACATAGTCACGTATGAGATGGAAGCGCCGCTCTATGTGCTTGG
>NW_024069967.1:0-22849 GCF_009389715.1 Phoenix dactylifera
TCTTATTAATTCCTTGGACGATTCATAGACACATAAACAATATGAATGAAAAGATGCCCTTTTATTATTCAATAACAATAAAGTCAAGTATAAATTTATGTTCCAGAATTAATAATGTGTCCGCCAGATTGGCTTCTAGGACATACGTCTAACATTGGGATCATTACTATGATCTCTTTCTCCCATGAGGAACTCTTCCTCTATTTTCTCTGTAAGCATACCTAAGTATCTTTCAGGAGGATAGGAGATCCTACTGGATCTACAAGGTGGACGAGGTTCTGATAAGTGTTAAATAAGGCGTAAATTAATCTATTTTACATGGCACTTATTATTATTATTATACACATATTCTAAATTTAAACATGAGAAAATGTGTTTTCCTTCAGCATTTCATTTTAAATAAATGATTCAAGTTTGATTGATTTTCTTTATTTTATTGGTCGAGTCTAATGTATGCAGGTCGAGTCAAATTCATTTGGGATGATACTTGAACCCAAATCGCATGCACCCTGCGAATCAAATCCTCTCAGATTTTCGATTCAGCCGTTCATCCCAACTCTATTGTTTCTTTCACATCCAATTGAGCTCGACCTTTCATCTTGAATTATTTGAACCTGTATTATGGATTAGCTTTCATGTTGCAATCAACCATTCAAGTCATCATATCCTTCCACGTGCAATCCTGTGACCAACAAACAAGCCCGTCCAAAGAATAGAGCCGTGTGTTTCCTCTTCCGAACCAAGCCATCCTTTTTCCGGATTTCTCCCAATCTTTACGTGATTCCTCCCGAACTTCCCAGCCATGCGTCTCCCTTCCCAGCTCCCCTGCATTCACGACATTCATCTAGAACCAAGTCTAGATTAGTTTCTAAACAAAATCCCCTGTTCCTATTCCCATTCTTTCCCAAGTTTATCTTCTCAGATCACGCATCCAAGCTTAACAAAACAAAGCCTTCCACTCCAGCCTTGCTCCTTATCCTCTTTTTTAGAACAGGGTTCATCTTCTCCGAAAATCAAGTATCCCGTGAGCATCCCAAACAACTAAGTCCATGGAATCCATCTCGAGTCGGCCAGTCCTGCATCTTCCCCTGTTTCGGAAACAGAACATAGTTCATCCAGCCGTGACAACAACCCAACATCTTCCGGACCATCATCCAGCTTCGACCCACCTCCTAGATTTTCCCAGCCGCATCTCAACCGGATCAGCTTCATCCGCAAGCGATCTTCCGCATCATTTCCTCCTTCCAGGATCAAAGCCCTAACAGCTTCCGGATCATTTCACATCCGATCCCAGCTGTCAGCCGAGATCCCAACTTCTCTTCCCTGTTTCACGTTCAATCCCGTTCGAATCAAGCTATCCCGTTCGAAATAGAGTGTCAGCTTATTCACAGGATGAACAAGCTATCTCCCAGCTCAACCTCAAATCCCAACTTCATGGCTTCCGATTCTTCTTCCAGACTTCACGGAAACAGAACACACTAGCTCACGGGTCATCTTTTCCCCTTGCGTCCGTCTTCATCTCCCAGCCATTCACCGTATCCAACTTCCTCCCAGCATCTCACGATCATCCCAAATTTCTTCCTCATATCCCGTTCGGATTAACTCTATCATGGATCACATCCTTATCCCATCTCTGCATCCTTATCTTTGATTCGAAAGAGGGGAGGAGAGAGAAGTGGGCAGGCTATAAAGGAGTCGATACAAGAAGGCTGGAGGCATTCATTCTTCCCCACCAAGGCTGATCCCATCCATCCTTTGGAGGAGTTCACGGGAGACAGAGTATTTTATTTGAAGAGGAGAAAAGCCGGGGAGGAAAGGAAGAAATGGAGACCACTGTTTTGCTGCTGCTACCATGGGAGCCCACTGCATGGAAGCCTAATCTCTTCATTAGGGCAGGATGAAGCCCTAACAAAAGCGACAACGGTTCTTGTATTTTTTATTTTATTCTTGGAATTGTATGAACTTAATTGATCTTATTGAATATCCTTTTATCTCATGCTTAGGGTCTGTGATTTTAAGTATGATGTTTATGCAAGTATTCTTCATAATCACTAAGTAAATATAAGATAATCCTTGCTTAAGGAAGATGTGGTGTGCTACCACCTTAGATTAGGGTAGACATTTCATGCCAACTGAAGATAGATTATTTTCAAATTGCTTTTGTAAATTTCTATTTAAATGCTTATTAGGCTTTTTGCATAATAATTCAAGAACGAAATAAATTACAAATAACCCTTGTTCCGATGTTAGTGTGAACTTCTTGCCCTAGGTTCTTCCAAACTGATATCATTTTAATTGCATTTCTTATTAAATTGCTTAGTTTAATAATCTTCACAAATTTTCTTTTTCAAATATTTTTAAGAGAACAACTGTACCCCAATCCTTGTGGATCGATATCCGTAATCACTATCCTACCAGATACGTACTATTGCGTGGTCTTTAAAGTTGACTATCAGGTTCTTTATGTATTGGCTCAATGTGAATAGCTTCACTAGGCTCAATTGCTCGTTGCTCTTTAGAGATTTTCTCTTCGAGCTCAATTTTTCTCCCACAGCCTCTATCAAGGATAAACTGTTTTTTCAAGAAGATGGCATGTCAGCTCACAAATACTTTATGATCTTCTGGGATGTAAAAATTGTATTCTAACGACTCTTTAGGATATCCAATGAAATGAGCGCCAATTGTCCTAGACTCTAACTTGTCCGCCTGTTGTCGCTTGACTTAGACTGGACATCCCAAATCTTAAGATAACCAAGACTTGGTTTTTTACCATGCCATATCTCATACGGTGTGGTAGGAACGGACTTAGAGAAAACTTTATTCGATATGTAGATAGCTGTAAGTAGGGCATCTCCCCACAAGAATAAGGGTAAGTCAGTGAAGCTCATCATGGACCTGACCATATCTAATAGGGTCTGATTCCTCCTTTCTGACACTACATTGGTTGAGGTGTTCTAGTAGGTGTCCATTGTGAAACTATACCATTTTATTTGAGATAATCGCGAAACTCTGCACTAAGGTATTCTTCTTCTCGATCTGATCGAAGAATCTTAACGAGTTTTTCTGTCTGTTTTTCTACTTCAAATATGAATTCTTTGAACCTTTCAAATGCTTCAGATTTATGTCGCATAAGATAGATATAACCATACCATGAGAAATCATTGGTAAAAGTAATAAAGTAGAAAAATTGACCCCTAGCCTGCACATCGAATAGGCCACACACATCAGAGTGTACTAGGGTAAGTATTTCAGTGGACCTCTCCCCATGTCCTACAAAGGGTAATTTGGCCATTTTTTCTTGAAGGTAGGATTCACAAATCGGATATGACTCAGAAGTCAATGAACTCAAAAATCCATGTTTCTCCAATTTGTTATTTCCGTCTTCTCCTATATGACCAAGTCTGAGGTGCCATAAATACTTTTGATTTATCTCATCTCTAGATCTTTTAGATCCTATGGTACTCACTGTACGCTCAGATACGTTCACAAATACATCCATATGTAAGTGATAGAGACCGTCAATCATAAAATCACGTCCAAACAGTTTATTTTGCAAATAAATGGAAACGTAGTCTTTATTGAAATTAAATTCATAATATTTCTGTGCTAGACAAGAAACTAAGGGCGTTAAGCACTACTTGCTTGTTAAAGTATACAGAAATCAGATTTCTGCTAGCACTAGTTACAAAATAACAATCTCTAAGTATCAAACTAAATCCTGACGGTAAATGCAAAGGGAATGTGCCTACAGCAATAGCAGCAACTCTTGCTCCATTGCCAACCCGTAGGGTTACCGCACCTTCCGTAAACCTTCTACTTTTTTTTAGACCCTGCATGGTATTGCACAAGTGAACACTAGAACCAGAGTCTATAACCCAACTGAAAATAGAAGAAACCGTTAGATTAGTTTCAATAATGAGCATATTAGACATACCTTCAGAAGGCGTGTCACCCTTCTTGCTCTTTATGTTTTTCATGTAGATAGGACAATTCCTCTTCCAATGGCTATCTTCATTGCAATGGAAACATTTTTCTTGGGGTTCGGCCTTCTTCTTAAGAACTTCTTTCTTCGGTTTTTTCTCTGTCTTCTGTTTCTTCGCAGGCTTCTTCTTCTTCCCAGTAGATTTTTTCTTGGAAGTAGAAGCTAGCTCAGCAGTGAGAACTGTGCCCCTTGAACCTTTCAAGGCTCCCTCAGTTGTCACCAACATATTCAACAATTCAAGTTTGGTGCATTCAATTTTATTCATATGATAGTTTACAATAAACTGCCCATATGAGGATGGCAACGATTGTAGGATCAAATCCGTTTGCAAATCCTTGTGCATGGTCATGCCAAGCTTCTCAAGCTCCTCAAGATCCTTGATCATGGTCAAACCATGTTCATGGATGGACTGCCCATCGCACATCTTGGCTTTGAAGAGCGCTTGGACACTTCAAACTTTGCTGCGCGACTCTGTTCACCATACAACTCTTGTAGGTGATCAAGTATGTCCTTAGCAGTCTTCATGCTCTCATGCTGGCATTGCAATTCGTTGGACATGGATGCCAAAATGTAGCACCTAACCTTATTGTCGCCATCCAACCATTTTGCATGCATCTCACGCTGCTCATTGGTTGCATGGGCTGGTAACACCGGGAGTTCATGGTCAAGGACATAAGCTATCTTTTTGCAACTCAAGACAATCTTCAAGTTGTGGAGCCAATCTTTATAGTTTGGTCCGGTCAATCTATTGTTATCTAGAATTCAAACTATCTGGTTGGAAGCCATCGACATCTGTAGAGAGTAAAGATTCTAATTAAAAATTTGTATTTGACATTAATTTATTTTAGAAACTTTTAAAACAAAATTGGATTAAATTCTTCCACTATTTCTTGGATCTCTCACACTCTCCTGGTAAAGATACGGAAACCTGCGACTTAAGATTTCGAGTGGGGTGCTGCGGTCCCACCAATCTACATGTCACCTTACCTAACAGTTATTGGAGACACATTGATGATGAGTGTACAACTCTTGTACAATGCTTCATAAGCATATTGAGCTAACCTGATCTCCAAGTCATAAGGACCTCACCTAACAGTTATTGGACCTTGGTTAAGTCAGACCCACTGTATATTCCGCGAAAATAAAGCTGTGATTGGGTCCTCACCTAACAGTTATTGGAGCCGAGTCCCATCCTTACCCTACAACATCTCATGTTAATAGAGAGGTCCAATCCTCCAATGCAACTAGCCCACTGTATCCAGCCGAGACTAATTAATGCCGGAAAGATCTTAGCAACTCTACTACGGTGGAAGACCAATCGACTTAATATTGGATAATCAGATCTTAGTGATTCCAACCTTGAGCTTTCCATAGGAGGTAATCGATCAAGGTAAGCAGGTGGGAGGCTCCCCTTACTCAGAGAGTAAGGTCCTAATTAAGTAACCACCTTTGAGCTTTCTTAGACACCAATTAGATCAATTAATCAAATATGACTAGCTCAATGTATCGTTCACTTTCGATTGATTTAGGAAGATTTTAGGTCTCTTGAGATTTACATCTAATGTAACCATCTACCCCATACCAAATGTCATTCGATTTACATCTTATGTAAATGTCACATTGGTTCAGGTTTACATCCTATGTAATTATGAAACTCTTTCATATATTATGTGATTACATCTTATGTAAATGACATAATTGTTTCATTTTACATCTTATGTAAATGTCCTATTGTTTAAGAATTTTATTTACATCTCATGCAAATAAATTTTGTTTAACTAATATATACATCTCATGCATACATTGTTTTAAACATAACCTTAAACAAGTATAAACATTATGATTACCACATGCATCTTATGTATATTTTCAGATCTGAAACTTTAAACCTATTATGCTATTCTCTGGATTTCAGATCATGCATTACTTGATTTAAAATATTGTAGTCTAATTGCAATTCTAAAATAATTTGCAAATAAAAATCTGCATGCTGAAAATTTCAGCAACCTGAAATTTAAGCACGCAGAAAATCCAGCAAGCATAATTTCTTTAAAAATTAGATTAAAAATGTAGTAATCAATCCTTAGGTCCTAATCATGCTTTCTAGAACCATGGCTCTGATACCACTGCTGAGTTACGCCCTGTTCGATGCGACGTTCACAGCGGAATTCGAACGGAACGTCGTTCATCGTATGAACGCGCCTCAGATCGTAGAATTCAAAAATTTTTCTGGATCCAAATCTAGAAGATCTTTGAACTCATTAGGGAGGAATGATAAGAGCACAAAAGTGCGACCTACATATCACTAAAATTAGTGTTATTGCTAACCGATAATAATAAATTCGCTAGATTAATATTATATTTGGGTTTGACACAGAATATCATAAATTAGAGATAAAATGCACATTGAGTACAAATTTGACTTCAGAAGGATCTCTTCCCAGATCCGACCCGGTTGAAGATCGGGTCGGGTCCGAGTCGGATTCGGGTCCGAATCGAGTCCAATTTCTTTATGCTTTTAGGAAAGAATTTTGGGCAAATCTAATTTGACCATATCATAACTATGAGGTGCTGGGTGACCCATGACTTGAAAGACTTGCACTTGACCTCCAGTCAGAACAGATGACTCGTGACGAACTCAGTCCATCCATCTACAAGCCAAATTTCATATCACACTATTTTTTTATCTATATGACTAATTGGACGGAACTTGGTATCTCTCAGCTCTCATCTCAGGAGGGCAAAGAAAGTCCCAGACCTTCTTCCAAAATCTAATTCCATTGCAGAAACTGGCACATGACCCATATTCAGTTCAACGTTCCAGCAAGGGGAGAAGGAATGATCCCAAGCGCCTGTCCGCGTTCATCCGGCGATCCCACATCCGTCCGTGGGCCAAAGAAGAAGATGGATCTTCTTCCATCCGTGAAGCACTCCTCCAGCTCATCCCGCAGCTCCTCCCTCCTTCCGCTTCATCAACCCCTCCTTCATTCCGTGATCCGGCGATCCCGCACGGTGTCTAGACCCTCTTCTGGATTCCCAGCGTCTCAGCCCTCTCCCGTGGATCCACGTTTTCCCCTCTTCCGTGATGCTAGCAGTGGTCCCACAGCGTGTCTCCACCGCGTCTCTAGCTGTCTGCGACCAAATCCCCGCACCTCAGCCCGTGCCTCCCTCCTTCTGTTTCCAAATCTCAGCCTCCCAGCATCCCGGACGACCCTCTTCCCCGATTCCAGCGATCCTGCGCCCATCAAGCATTCCGTGATCAACGTCCCAGCCAAGAGCCGCGTCCGCCCTCTCCTTCCGCCCATAACGCTTGCTGTGGCGATCTATAAGAGGGGGAGGTTGAGGAGCTCTCGGGTGGTGCTGGGTGGTGGGCCAAAGAACAGGAAAAACAGGGGAGTGTGGAGGTCGGTTTGGCCAAGGAAACAGGGGAGCTCGGTTTTTAGGAATAAAAGAAAAAAGAAAAAAAAACAAGAGAGGAGTATTTTATTAGTTTTGTTTGAGTTTGTTTTTTTTTAATTTATGAGAGCAATATTTTTCTTTAGCTTGAGTTTATGAGAGCAATGTATTTTTTTAGTTGTACTTTAATTGAAAGTTTTAATTAAGAAGTTATATTTTGAGTTTGAGAGCATGTTGTTCTTATTTTTAGTTTTATTTTAGGTTTTGTTTTGAGTTTTAATTTTTGAGAGTTTATTTGGGTAGAAAGTTATATTTATTCTGCAATTTTAATTTCTGTTCTGCAATACATTAAATCCTCTTTCATGCAATCTATATTCCAGTCTGCAATTTTCCTAGCGCTGTTTTCATCCATTTTAATTTATGCCAAAGTCTTTCTTTGATTAGTTAAATATATAAATGCTTTTCGAATTTAAATACTTGTCTTTTTGTCAATTTCAAGGTAGAAAATATTCTCTGGTAGCCCAGAGAATCATTCAAACATCCTCGAAGTAATGTTTTTTTCTTTGTTATTCAAGAATCGATTTCGAATCCGAGTGAACGTTCTAATTTTTTTGCAACTCCAATCGCCACCCTGTGGATCGACCTCTTACAACCACTATTCTTCGAGTAGGAAAAATAAGAGTAAAATTAATTTAAACTTTGTTTGTCGGTTCTAACAACGATCTGTTTAGTATATTTTTAGGTAAACAGGAATCGGACGAACAGATTGTCAGGATCAAGCGCTACCATTACACCAAAACCCGCAGGTGTTAGTGAAGGCGCAACTTTATTTCCTTAAACTAGCGCAGGGGGCCCATAGCGCCACGAGTCGACTCCGACCAAGCCTCGCCCAACTCCGGACTCCGACAGGGCCTCGCCAGTGGGTTCAGGGACCCCCTAGTGGTATAACCCACCCTACTCCTCCAGCGCATCCACGTTGGTAGGCGGCAGGACTGATCGGCCCTCCAGGCCTCCGCCAACGTTGACTCGGCCCCTCAGGCCTCCGCCAACAATCCCCCCCCCAACGTGATGCCTGGGTTTCGAACTCGAGACCTATGGCTCTAATACCAATTGTCAGGATCAAGCGCTACCATTACACCAAAACACGCAGGTGTTAGTGAAGGCGCAACTTTATTTTCTTAAACTAGCGCAGGGGCCCATAGCGCCACGAGTCGACTCCGACCAAGCCTCGCCCAACTCTGGACTCCGACAGGGCCTCGCCAGTGGGTTCAGGGACCCCCTAGTGGTATAACCCACCCTACTCCTCCAGCGCATCCACGTTGGCAGGCGGATTGTGGAGTGATTGATTATAACCCTATTTGATTTTGATGAGCTCAAAGCATTTGAGTATATCTTATGTTTACTAATGAATTCAATCTAGCGTTTCAGTGATTGTAAATTTTATGGTTAAGTGTCTCTAGATTTGGTTCAAGATATTTTGGATAAGTTAAGAAGTCAATATGAACCAAAGTCTGAGACTCGAGTCGACTCCAGGAATATTTCGAGTCGACTCCAAGCGCATCAGAAGCACTGGCCAGGCTCGAGTCGACTCCTGTACATTACGAGTCGACTCCGACTGAGAACAGACAGACGAATAGAAAGATACAACTCAAAACCTGTCAGCGAGTCGACTCTTGAAGAGCGCGAGTCGACTCCGATGCTAGCCGAGTCGACTCCAGGGTAGTATGAGTCGACTCCAGGGAGTTACAGACAGAAAGACAGAGAAGCTATTTGGACTCTGAGAGCCGAGTCGACTCCTGAGGAACGCGAGTCGACTCCGATGGTTGGCAGGTCGACTCCAAAGGAAAGCGAGAGTCGACTCTCAGTGTAACACAAGGCAAAAGTCAGAGAGCAACTTTCGGACACTGAGAGCCGAGTCGACTTCCCGCAAAGGGCGAGTCGACTCCGAGACAGCGCGACCCCAAAAAGACAGAAGACAGTATTTTTGTCTCTAAGAGGCGAGTCGACTCCAAGACAGTTCGAGTCGACTCCAAGGCAGCGCTAGCCCAAAAAGACAGAAGACTGCTTTTCGGATACTGAGAGCCGAGTCGACACCAGAACAGTCCGAGTCGACTCCAAGACAGCACGAGCCAAAAGACAGAAGCTTGGGAGTTCGGACTCTGAGTGCCGAGTCGACTCCCAGAATTTCCGAGTCGACTCGAGTGAGCAAACTTGGAAAATGCATCCATGGATTTCTTGGGATGAGCCGACTCCAAAAGTGCCAGGTCAGCTCCAGAGTTTGGGGTGTCGACTCCGGGTTAAGTCGAGTCGACTCCCAGTCAAGAAGAGCACTTTAATTCAAATCCAGAACAGTTGCCGAGCCGACTCCAGAAAAGCATGAGTCGACTCCTGCTGCAGCCGAGTCGACTCCAGATCGCGCGAGTCGACTCCGATCCCAACGGAAACATTGTCAGAATGTGCAGAATGTGCAGAACGGCTAGTAGAGTGTGTCTAATGGCTAGTTTCTGTGGGGAATGGCTTAAATAGCCACAGAGAACTGTAGCACGGTAGAGAAGTGACATTCCACTCTAAGAAAACAAGAAATCTTCATCTGCAAACTGATTTCAATGGAAAAGAAGGAAGAGGGCCATTAACTCCATTCAACCAACTCTTTCCAGCATTAAAGAAGTCTCCTTCTGCCTTCAAGTCTTCAAGACATTCAAAAGGAGACCCAGAGTTCGAGAAGTCCTCCTCTACATCGTCATAAACTAGTTTGAGGGCTCTTAACTTCTCTATTGTTTATATTGCTGAATATCTGCTTTCTTAGAAGCTGTATTTTTCTCTTTGTTCCTTCTATCCATTTGTCCTTACCTGATTCAATCAGGGGATTGAATCAAGGGTGTAAAGGTTTGTTGGTGAGCCTAGGTTGAAACCAACGTGTAAGGGTTCGATTGTGATCCCGGAAAATAATCGGATGGTTCTAGTCGGTGAGCCAGGAAAAACCGACCGAGTTCGTTGTGACCTCGTAAAACAACAAGTTGGGTTGTGAGCTTGTAAAACAACCGGCTGTAATCCGAGGGGTTATAGTGAATTTCCAAGTGAGGCTTGGGGAGTGGACGTAGGAGCAAGGGTTAGCTCCGAACCACTATAAATTTCTTGTGTTTGTGAGTGCTCTGTTGTTCTTTATCTTCATTTCATTCACAGCACATAGTATCTAATTAATCAACTTGCAAAAGGTGTTAATTAGTATTTCATAAATCAAATAATTGTAATAATTATTTTAAAACCCAATTCACCCCCCCTCTTGGGTTGTCTATCTGGGCAACAAGTGGTATCAGAGTCGGAACTCTTTTACCCAAAGAGTAAAAGATCAAAATGACAACCCCATTTGGATCTTCCCACATTGAGGGCCAGTCCACCCAAAGACCCCCATTCTTCAATGGATCCGACTACTCATATTGGAAGGCTAGGATGAGAATATTTATCCAAGTCCAAGACTATGAGATGTGGACCATTATACTAAATGGACCATACATCCCATCCATTTATGTAGAGGGTGTCACTGTACCCAAACTTGAAAAGGATTGGGATGACAATGACATTAGAAAGGTACAACTCAATGCCAAAGCAATGAATGTGCTTTACTGTGCATTAGATAGAAATGAATTCAATAGAGTCTCTACTTGCAATTCTGCAAAAGAGATTTGGGATAGACTTGAAGTGACCCACGAGGGCACGAATCAAGTCAAAGAATCCAAAATAAATATATTAGTTCATAAGTATGAATTATTTAAGATGGATTCTAATGAAACAATCACTTGCATGTTCACTAGATTTACTGACATTGTCAATGGCCTAAAAAGCCTTGGCAAAAATTATACTAACAGTGAGCTTGTCAGGAAGATTCTTCGCTGTCTACCAAGGTCATGGAAAGCCAAGGTGACGGCAATCCAAGAAGCCAAGGACTTGAACAAGCTTCCACTTGAGGAGCTTCTTGGATCCCTAATGACGCACGAGCTCACAATGAAACAACACAGCGAAGAAGAGTCCTCCCACAAGAAAAAGGTAATAGCCCTCAAATCTGTTTCTACTAACAAAGACTTATCTTGCAGCAGCAGCAGTGAAGAGGAAGACAATGAGGGAGATGATGATGAGGCTCTTCTCGTGCGTAAGTTCAGAAAATTCATCAACCGTAAGAAGACCTTTCATCAAAGGAGAGGCCCCTCAAGTTCCTATCACAAGGATAAAGGTAAGGAAAGAGAAAATGAGGGAATCGGATGTTACGAATGTAAGAAACCGGGACACTTCAGAGCAGACTGTCCTTTGCTCAAGAAGGCCAGCAAGTACAAGAAAAAGAAGGTCCTCGTCTCCACCCTATCGGACTCCGATACATCTTCATCATCATCGGATGAGGAACAAGAAGAAAAGGCCAATCTATGCTTTATGGCAAACGAAAATGAAGTAACATCTGAAACGCATTTAGATTTTACCTTTGATGAGTTATATGATGCGTTTAATGAATTAATGGATGAATATAAGACAATAAGCCTTAAGAATAAAGAGCTAAAACTAACCAATCAATCTCACCTCCATAAATACGATAAATTAGTTAAGGATAAGGATTTTATCACTAAAGAAAATTTAGAACTTAAGACAAGCAACCAAATGTTAATTAAAAAAATAATACCTTGAGTAAAGATAACGAAAAATTAGCCAAGGAAATTTTTGAACTTAAAAAGGATAAACAAACTATTGGGGGTAATTTTACAAAAGACTTAGATGCACTAAAAACAGAAAAACAAAAGTTGGCACTAGAACTTAAGAAGTACAAGCCTTTTGTAGAAAAATTTACTTATAGCTCAGAAAAATTAGAAATGATACTTAATAGTCAACGAGCTGTGTTCAATAGAGCTGGTTTAGGGTATAAACCTAAAAATAGACAAAAACTCCTTAGTAATTTCTTTGTTAAAGCAGGAGAAAGCAAAACTAAGAAAATAACATGTTTTTGCTGTGGAACTTTAGGACGTAAAGCAAATGTGTGTGATTATAGAAAAGGAAAAACTAAAAGAAAAATTAAAAGGGTTTTTGGGTTCCAAAAGGAACCACCATTACTAACCATGAAGGACCCAAGAAAACTTGGGTACCTAAAATTGTATGATTTGCTTGTGTAGGAGTGTCTTGCAGCCAAGGTCGACAAAAATTGTTGGTACTTGGATAGTGGCTGCTCAAGACACATGACGGGTGACAAGGATCAATTCTTCACCCTTAAAGCTAAAAAGGGAGGTGCTGTGACTTTTGAAGACAATAACCAAGGTCACATCATTGGTATAGGTAAAGTACAAATTATCCCTTCAACCTTTATTGATAATGTTCGATATGTTGATGGTCTTAAGCATAATCTACTTAGCATTAGTCAATTGTGTGATAGAGGTTTTGATGTTTTGTTCAAACCATCACTATGCATCATAACCAACTCAAATGACAATAGTTTAGTTTTTAAAGAAATAAGACGTGGGAATGTGTATGTTGTAGACCTTGAGGATCTTGCCAAACATAACCCATGTTTAGTTGTTAATGAAACTAAGGATAATGATGCTAGTTGGTTATGGCACCGTAAGTTAGGTCATACAAGCATGGACACAATATCAAAACTAGTTAAAAGAGATTCCGTGATAGGTTTGCCAAAACTAAAGTTTGAAAAGAATAAAATATGTGAAGCTTATCAATATGGCAAACAATCAAGGAACTCCTTTAAATCCATAAATTGTGTCTCTACCTCTAGACCTCTAGAACTACTACACATGGATCTATTCGGACCAACTAGAACCACAAGTCTAGGTGGAAGTAAATATGGTCTAGTTATTGTAGATGATTATTCTAGATACACTTGGGTCATGTTCTTAGCTCATAAAGATCAAGCATTTTCAGTTTTTAAGAAATTTCATAAGGAAGTAACAAATGCTAGAGATACTTCAGTCATAGCTATTAGAAATGACCATATAACCGAATTTGAAAAATCATTTATTTGATGAGTTTTGTAGTAAAAAGAGGGATAACTCATAATTTTTCTGCACCTAGGACACCACAACAAAATGGAGTTGTGGAAAGGAAAAATAGAACTCCAGAGGAAATGGCTAGAACCATGTTATGTGAAAGTAACCTCCCTAAGTACTTTTGGGGAGAAACCATCAATACCTCTTGTCATATATTAAATAGAGTTTTATTGAGACCCATTATAAAGAAAACACCTTATGAACTTTGGAAAAATAGAAAACCCAAAGTAAACTATTTTCATGTCTTTGGATGTAGGTGTTTTGTTCATAATAATGGAAAAGATAATCTAGAAAAATTTGACTCTAAATCTGATGAGGGTATATTCTTGGGGTACTCTACAACTAGTAAAGCATATAGAGTCTTTAATAAAAGAACCCTAGTTATAGAAGAATCCATACATATTGTTTTTGATGATTCTAGTGATATCTCTTCTAATAAGAAAGTTAATTTTGATGATGATGCTGAAATTCTTGAAAAAAGATTGATGAGATGACATTACAAGATGATGAACAAAAATTAATTGGAAATGCATCATCAAGCCAAGAGGCTATTGTGGATCATGGGCTGACTAAGGCTTGGAGGTATGCTCACTGGGCATCCTAAGGAATTAATTTTAGATGATCCATCTCAACCTGTTAGGACTAGAGCATCTCTTAGGAACATAAATAATCATCTAGCTTTTGTCTCACATTTTGAGCCCAAATACATAGAAGAAGCTGAAAAAGATGTAAATTGGATAAATGCAATGCAAGAAGAATTAAACCAATTTACTAGAAACAAGTATGGAATCTAGTTGAACGACCTTCTGAATACTCAATTATAGGTACCAAATGGATATATAAAAATAAACTTGATGAAAATGGAATTATAATTAGGAATAAGGCTAGACTAGTAGCAAAGGGTTATAATCAAGAAGAAGGTATAGATTTTGATGAAACCTTTGCTCCTGTAGCTAGACTTGAGGCAATTAGACTATTACTAGCATTTGCATGCTCTAAGGATTTCAAATTATTTCAAATGGATGTAAAAAAGTGCATTTTTAAATGGGTATATTAATGAGGAGGTGTATGTAGAACAACCTCCTGGTTTTGAAAATCATCAATATCCTAATCATGTGTATAAACTGAACAAAGCACTTTATGCTTTGAAACAAGCACCTAGAGCATGGTATGAAAGAACTTAGCAAATTTCTACTAGATCATGAGTTCTCTAGGAGAAATGAGATACGACACTGTTTTTAAAGAAGAAAAAAAAGACATGTTAGTAGTACAAATTTATGTTGATGATATTATTTTCGGTGCTACTAACAATCGCCTCTTGCGAAGAATTTGCTGACTTGATGCAGAGTGAGTTTGAAATGAGCATGATGGAGAGCTGAACTATTTTCCTCGGGCTTCAAATCAACATCTGAAGAAGGGATCTCCATCAATCAAGCTAAATACATCAAGAAGATGCTTAAGAAGTTTGATATGGAGGGAAACAAGTCAATCGGCACACCCATGAGCTCATCATGCAAATTAGACAAGATGAATCAGGTAAATCTTGTAGATCAAAAGATGTATAGAGGTATGATAGGATCTTTATTGTATCTCACTGCAAGTAGACCTGATATCATGTTTAGTTTATGCATGTGTGCTAGATATCAGTCTAATCCTAAGGAATCTCATCTAATTGCTGTCAAAGAGAATCTTTAAATACCTAATAGGAACAAAAAATATAGGTTTATGGTACTCTAAAGAATAGTAGCTTGAACTTAATAGGATACACAGATTCAGACTTTGCTGGTTGTAACTTGATAGAAAAAGCACCAGCGGGTCATGTCAATTTTTAGGAGAAAATTTAATCTCATGGTTCAGCAAGAAACAAAACTCAGTTGCATTATCTATTGTGAAGCTGAATATATGGCAGCCGGGAGTTGTTGTGCTCAAATCATGTGGATTAAACAACAACTTGAAGACTATGGCCTTAAACAAGATAAAATTCTCATTAATTGTGATAATACAAGTGCCATTAATCTAACTAAAAATCAATTCAGCATTCAAGAACTAAACATATTAGATAAGACATCACTTCATAAAGATCATGTACTGAATGGTGATGTGACACTTCAATTTGTTTGTACTGATGATCAATTAGCTGATATCTTCAACAAAACCCTGTGAGTGAAGAGAGATTTAGTGTGCTTAGGAGAGGATTAGGAGTGATTGATCCATCTTAGTGATGTTCTCTTCTAGTTCATGTGATTTTGGATGATTAGATTGTGTTAAAAATAGAGTTTCTCATCTATGATCATCAAATCAGATCATAACTTAGTGAGTGTGCCCTTGTTTGGTACGAAAATAGCATAATTTTTAGGTGCGTGCCAGAGTTCGAGTCGACTCGGATACGTTTCAGAGTCGGCTCATGACGGGGAGTCGACTCGCACATAGGACGGGAGTCGACTCGAGGTCGATGCAAGCATAAGGGGAGTCGACTCGCACATTGACGGGAGTCGACTCGAGGCCGATGGAAGCATAAGGGGAGTCGACTCGTGCATATTTTGGAGTCGATCGAGTCGAGTCGACTCGCGACTTACAGGGAGTCGACTCGAGGTCGGGATCCGGATTTTAACCCTAATCCAGACGTTTAATCAACACTTCTATTCACCGCCTCCACTGTTCACAAACCCTAGAGCCGTCTCCGAGATCGTCTCCGACCGTCGTTAGGGCTTTTCCGTCGACCTTCTTTCGTCCTTAGGTTTTTACCCCATCCCTAGGTCAAGGATGCTCGCGAAAATGGTTGTCCCAAGCCGGAGAGGCCCCCAACCCGCGACCGGTGCCGGAGCGACGGTCCAAGGCTCGCGAAACGATCCCGTGAGGCCACAACCTCCGGTTTGTTCCCCGTCGAGGCCAGTTCCCTCGCGACCGTTGCGCGCGGAAGGCGGTCTCCACCGAAGATACGTCAACCTTCGACTATCTCTCCCGGGAGGGCTTCACCATAGGAGATAGGTTGAGGGGCCAAGGTTTAGAGTTCTTTTGTTCATTAGATCTCCCCACATATCCAGGGTCTAGTTAGGGAGTTCTATGAACAGTGCATAGGGGCAATGGGGGGATACAGGGAACCGTAAGCGGGTGTCCCTCTATTCATTTCTGAGGATTTCATAGCACAAATCCTACATCTTCCCCAAGTTGGGGTATTTCCTACACACCCAGAGGATAGGACTGAGGCCCTTACGGCCATTTTAGGGAGTCCACCCCAGTCTCACTCGATGAGGTGTCCGCTAGTTCACTGTCAGTTGAAATGCGGCTCCTCCTGAGTATTATCTCTAGGGCCCTTTTCCCTAAGACCGGCCGCTTTGATTTTGTATCTGAGAGTAGGGCTGTTAATGAGCCGAGCTGCTCGGGCTCGGCTCGGGTAAAAGCCCGGCTCGGGCTCGGCTCGTTAGTCAAACGAGCCCGAGCCCGAGCCTAATATGAGGCTCGTTTACATCCGAGCTCGAGCCCGAGCTCGAGCCGAGCAGCTCACTGAGCCCAAACGAGCTTGGGCCTTTAGCTATTTGCTGAATGCTGATTGATTAGTCTCCCATGGCCATAGGCCCAACCCCGGCCGGGCCCCACTCTCCAGCCGGCACCAGCCCCCCACCGTCCATCGACCCAGATCGTGATCACCACCACTCATGCTCAATTGCTCATCAGCTCGGCGATGCCCTAGTCTCCTCCTGTCTCCCTCTCGGCCGCCTCTCCCACTCGACAGACGTCACAGACGACAGTCGACAGTCGACTCCCAAGGCCAAGTCCCAGCCCTCCTCCCCCGATTTCGGCCTCTCCCACTCGACAGTCGACTCCCAAGTCCCGCCGCGCTCCGCCTCCCTTCGCCCGCACGCCGCGCCGCCGAACCCCTCCGGCCCTCCTTCTCCTCCGAACCCCTCCGGCCCTCCTTCTCCTCCGAACCCCTCACCATTTCCAAGGCTTCCATCATCTGGACGACTGGACGGCTGGACCTCGACGAGACGACGACTCGATCAGTCGATCCCTCGACTTGCTCCTCCCGGATCTCCCCGACTCCGACCGGCGACCCCCTGATGCTGCAGCCCACCGATGACCCTTGTTATTTGGCTGAACTTGATGTTAGATTGTGTTTCATTTGCATATTTTGTTTTCCTGCTCTCATCTTTTTGTGTTTATGCCATCAATTATTTCTATGCTGTTGAGTGCTGTCACCCCTGCAACAAGCTCCTGCCGCCGCCCCGAGGTTCTCCATTGCGCGTCGCCTCGAAGCAGGCCTACATCTGCCGCGAACTGCGGGTCATAATCCCTTCTCCCCACCAACCTAATTCTCCATTCTCCTCAGCTTTATTTTACTGATACTGCATTGGAGTACTAATGCATTCAGATGTCTCTTTAACTGTGATTTGTTTCTAAATTATGTGCAGTTACATATACAATGATAGAACACCCTTTGAGAAGCTTTCCAGATAAGTATTTCTGCCCTGGTGAGTTGTATCCTTTTCTTCTCCATGTCCAGTTTCCTTCTTTTTCTCTGTCTCGTATGTGATTAATCATTAAACTCTGACTGTCCTGAATCATTTTATCTAGTCAAGCTAAGGATGCTAATATGTCCTAAAATAATACCATCTTTAATACATAATTACTTTCGTGCATTGTCCCTGATATATTTGGCTTCACCTTGATTGATCTTAACACTCCATTCCTTTCCCATGCAATCAGTCTTGTTACATGGTTTCAGATCTTTTCTCTAAGTATCCTGCTGTCTTCTTCTTTTCAACCCCATGGCATTTTAAAGTACCAGCTCATTGCTTCATAAGAAGGTGTTCCATACATCCAGGAAAGTAAACTGCAAGCAACATGATCTTTATACATTTTCTACATAGTTTGACCAAACTTTTCCTCGAACACCAGTTTAAGATAAAAAGATCAGCACTAATCCACCAAAAAGTTACTGATATTTTTATCCACAGCGGTTGAAATCTTACATATTTCTTTCCATGATTGAATTGGCTAGAATTGGAGAGAGAATGCATTTCCTGACTTCTAATTAATTTCTTATAGTCTGCGGGGCTCCCAAACGGAGATTCAGGCCATATGAACCTTCAGTTGCCAAGGATGCAAATGACACAGATGCCCGTAAAGCCAGGAAGGCTCAGATGAAAAAGAGATGAAGCCATTGGGTAATTGCCTCACTATAAGTAATTTTGGGTGGATCCTGAGTGTTTGAAAGCATATCTCGCTTATATATATCATTCTTGAAACTCTTGTGCTTTCAGGAAAGCGTTACCTGTTGCCATAGTGCTTGGAGTTGCAGGGCTAGCTGGCTTGTATTTCTACCTCAACAATGCCTACTAGTGTGAGCAAGGACCAAGGAGCATCATGAGGCTCCTCTTTTCTTCATTCTGAAACTGGTCGAGTCAATATTAGTATTCATAATGTACTGTCATCTGTAACAACAGAATAAGTTAATGTACTTTATGTTTCCAATTTCAAGTTGTGAGGTTTCTGTTAAACAAGCAACAAATGCAAATTTCAGTGATCAAGAAGATAAAACCAAGAAATAAAATTCAACTATCATATGATCTGAATGACAAAATATATGCCTGTACCGAGCTCGTACCGAGCCCGAGCCCGAGCCCGAGCTCGGGCTCGTTCAGGAGCTCGTAATTGAAACGAGCTTTACGAGCTCGAGCCCGAGCCTTTGCTTTACCAAGCGAGCCCGAGCCCGAGCCCAATACAGAGCTCGTTACCGAGCCCGAGCCCGAGCCCGAGCCCGAGCCCGGGCTTTCCCAGGCTCGGGCTCGGCTCGGCTTGTTAAAGCCCTATCTGAGAGGGACTAGCCTTTATGTTCTACATCCTCCAAGACACACCTATTAACTTCCCCAAGATGATCTACAAGTACCTTTGTGAGCCACTAGACAGACCTAGGCTCACCCTTCCTTATGGATGATGTACACCCTGATCTTTAGGGAGTCCGGGATCCCCATTCCTGAGGGGGAACCCTCTCGCGCACTGCGATGGACAGATCACATGGATGAGGGAACCCTACACAGGATGGGTTTTCATAAGGTAGAGGAACCTGGGTCAGGAAACCATCCTCCTCCACACCTACCACTAGACGCTCCCCCAGTCCTGATCCAGATACTGACTTTCCCACCTATCCCTCCACCTCAGCACCATCTACTTCTGCCGGACCCTCTACTGCACCACCTACTCAGCCACTAGAGGTCCGGATATCACCTGAGCAGCTCCGGGAGTTGCGACAGGAGATAGTGAGGGATCTTCGGGACGACCTACTGAGGGAGCTCCGAGGTCCAGCGACTGCTCCCTCCACTGGCCCCCTCTTCTGCATTGGTTCCTCCCTATCAGCCCGTGACCGAGATGACGGCCCATCTGAGGGAAGAAATTTACAATGTCAGAAGCCTGATACAAGCCCAATTCCCAATATGAGCGATGTCACAAGCAACACAAGAAAGATGCGAGATGACATCAGACATGACATGGGCACCCAGCAGGGGGGCCGAGCGTCTGGCGAACGTGTTGATCGCCAAGTTGGACACACTCCAGGAGAGTGTGACTGAGCTCTCCTCGATCACAGTCGGGCTACTTCGGCGAATCATCACACAGCTAGGGCACGTCACAGATGGGGTCACCCTACTTATGGAACAGTCAAGACTGCCCAAGGGAGCAGCATCCTTCTCCAAGAAGCCCTAGCTTTTATTTTAGACTTGTACTTATTGCTTTCCTCTTTGTATTCACAAGTGTACTTACTTATACATCAATACAAGGAGTAGACTATTTTCTTCAAAAATGTGCAAATTAATATCTTATAGCCTTACTCTCATTGCTTGTGTAATGTGCTTTCTTCCTTTTTGCTATGATGACAAAAAGGGGGAGAAATATATTGAATAGACATGTAAAGAGAATCAATGAAAATCAATAAAAGAAAACTTTTACAACACCAATAATTTGTTCTTAGTAGATTCGATACCTCGAGGCTCATTATCTCTCTGTTGGGGCTCCTAATGGAGTAATCTCCAGAATCTATTCAAGGGATATTCGGAGATTAGTTGAATCATACTCAAGAACAAATTGACAGATTTTTCCTAAAAAAAACCAAAAATTTAAGTTCAAAAGCTTCAATGCACTAAAAGAAAATTCTGGAAATCAAAACAAAGTTGAATGCATGTGTTGAGGGGGAGAATCTGAATTTTTAAGAAAGCAAAATCATGAAATATATATAAGCCAAACAATTGATTGCATGATATGAAGGCTTATATAATTCCAAATGAAAGGGGGAGCCTTAACTTCAAAATTTATTGTTTCACACCTTTCAGGTTTGGATAAATTAAATAACCAGACATTTGAATTCATTTTAAAATTTTACTATAAAATCTCATTGTTGTTGAGCAATTCACTTTACATATACTCAATGTTTTGTCATTATCAAAAAGGGGGGAGATTGTGGAGTGATTGATTATAACCCTATTTGATTTTGATGAGCTCAAAGCATTTGAGTATATCTTATGTTTACTAATGAATTCAATCTAGCGTTTCAGTGATATTCTTGTAAATTTTATGGTTAAGTGTCTCTAGATTTGGTTCAAGACATTTTGGATAAGTTAAGAAGTCAATATGAACCAAAGTCTGAGACTCGAGTCGACTCCGGGATATTTCGAGTCGACTCCAAGCGTATCAGAAGCACTGGCACAGGCTCGAGTCGACTCCTGTACATTACGAGTCGACTCCGACTGAGAACAGACAGACGAACAGAAAGATACAACTCAAAACCTGTCAGCGAGTCGACTCTTGAAGAGCGCGAGTCGACTCCGATGCTAGCCGAGTCGACTCCAGAGTAGTATGAGTCGACTCCAGGGAGTTACAGACAGAAAGACAGAGAAGCTATTTTGGACCCTGAGAGCCGAGTCGACTCCTGAGGAACGCGAGTCGACTCCAATGGTTGGCAGGTCGACTCCAAAGGAAGCAAGAGTCGACTCTCAGTGTAACACAAGGCAAAAGTCAGAGAGCAACTTTCGGGCACTGAGAGCCGAGTCGACTCCCGCAAAGGGCGAGTCGACTCCGAGACAGCGCGACCCCAAAAAGACAGAAGACAGTATTTTTGTCTCTGAGAGGCGAGTCGACTCCAATGCAGCGCTAGCCCAAAAAGACAGAAGACTGCTTTTCGGATACTGAGAGCCGAGTCGACTCCAGAACAGTCCGAGTCGACTCCAAGACAGCACGAGCCAAAAGACAGAAGCTCAGGAGTTCGGACTTTGAGTGCCGAGTCGACTCCCAGAATTCCCGAGTCGACTCGAGTGAGCAAACTTGGAAAATGCATCCATGGATTCCTTGGGATGAGCCGACTCCAAAAGTGCCAGGTCAGCTCCAGAGTTTGGGGTGTCGACTCCGGATTAAGTCGAGTCGACTCCCAGTCGAGAAGAGCACTTTAATTCAAATCTGGAACAGTTGCCGAGCCGACTCCAGAAAAGCATGAGTCGACTCCTGCTGCAGCCGAGTCGACTCCAGATCGCGCGAGTCGACTCCGATCCCAACGGAAATATTGTCAGAATGTGCAGAATGTGCAGAACGGCTAGTAGAGTGTGTCTAACGGCTAGTTTTCGTGGGGAATGGCTTAAATAGCCACAGAGAACTGTAGCACGGTAGAGAAGTGACATTCCACTCTAAGAAAACAAGAAATCTTCATCTGCAAACTGATTTCAACGGAAAAGAAGGAAGAGGGCCATTAACTCCATTCAACCAACTCTTCCCAGCATTAAAGAAGTCTCCTTCTGCCTTCAAGTCTTCAAGACATTCAAGAGGAGACCCAGAGTTCGAGAAGCCCTCCTCTACATCGTCATAAACTAGTTTGAGGGCTCTTAACTTCTCTATTGTTTATATTGCTGAATATCTGCTTTCTTAGAAGCTGTATTTTTCTCTTTGTTCCTTCTATCCATTTGTCCTTACCTGATTCAATCAGGGGATTGAATCAAGGGTGTAAAGGTTTGTTGGTGAGCCTAGGTTGAAACCAACGTGTAAGGTTCGATTGTGATCCCGGAAAAACAATCGGGTGGCTCTAGTCAGTGAGCCAGGGAAAACCGACCGAGTTCGTTGTGACCTCGTAAAACAACAAGTTGGGTTGTGAACTTGTAAAACAACCGGCTGTAATCGAGGGGTAATAGTGAATTTCCAAGTGAGGCTTGGGGAGTGGACGTAGGAACAAGGGTTAGCTCCGAACCACTATAAATTTCTTGTGTTTGTGATTGCTCTGTTGTTCTTTATCTTCATTTCATTCACAGCACATAGCATCTAATTAATCAACTTGCAAAAGGTGTTAATTAGTATTTCATAAATCAAATAATTGTAATAATTATTTTAAACCCAATTCACCCCCTCCTCTTGGGTTGTCTATCTGGGCAACACAAATTTTTGCGCCGTTGCCGGGGAAGCAAAT
>NW_024069968.1:0-22360 GCF_009389715.1 Phoenix dactylifera
TGTTAAATGATTTTAATCACTCAAACCATCAGCCAAGGTGGCGTCTGAGTTTTTGAATGGATTAAATTCGAATTTCAAGAGGTGATTTCGAAATTATGAAGTGTTTTACCTTGCCGCATGGATTTCAAATTCCTTCCCTCTTGCACATGTGTTTAAAATTTGAATTTAAATCAGATTTGGTTGAGATCTGATTTGGGTTGTTCCTATTCCTTTGCATGTGCCAACTAAAAGAGGTTTTCTGAAAATAAATTTCGAATTTTGAATGAAAATTCGGAGGCCATTAAAAGGGGTCAAACATGGGCACCAAAAACACATCCATTGCAGCCTTCTTCCTCACCCGCCTCCTCCTCCTCTTCTTCTCCATTTTAGATAGGGTTTTCAGGGTGAATATCTAGAAGATTCAAGATCAGATCTGAGTCCTCTACTTTCCTTACAAACCTCATCTCTATCTGCTTCAAGACGATTGATCAAGAGTTGATTGAATCCCGGCGGGCAGATTTCAGCTTTCAAGTGTTCTGCAGCTGCTAGCACTGTTGCGGAAGAAGATCCTTCAGGACTTCGCGTGTACTTCTCGTAGAGGCCATTCGTGTGCGTGGCTGCGAAGTCAAGAATCAGATTCACAACTTTCATCCATCATAAAAGGTATTAATCTAGCATTAATCATTTATTATGGTGTCAAGGTCTAGGTCCAATTCCGAGGTTTTACCCTCTTTTGGGGCTCCTCACGGAGATATCTCCAGAATCCATTCGATGGATATTCGGAGATTAATTGGAATAGAGTTCTTAAGTTTCAGATCTGATAGTTAATCATGCATAAAAGTTTTAGCATAATTGTTTAAACGATTCCGGCATAATCCTATGTGTTCTTAAGGTGCTGATTTCTAGATTTGATCTTGTAAGCATGCATGAATTAAATTGTTTGATTCGGTTTTTCCGCTGCGTTTTAAAACTTAAAAAGAACTACGTATGGCTTGATCCCCCTTATGAAGGGGTACGTAGGCAACCCGATCAGGTTCAGCCATGGTTTTCAAAAAAAAAAAAAAATTCAGCATGCTAAACACCGAAGAACCTAGGATTCACTTTCAGTGGTATCAGAGCCAGGTTTATGTTTAAACTTTTATGTTTTAATTCTTGCAATTAAATCTGAAATCATTAACATGTTTAGATTAGATCTAAAGTGCTTTTTATGATTGATTTAATTGCTGATTATGCATGATTAAGTAGATCTGAAATTTTGGATGCATATGATGCATGTTTGTGTTAGGATTAGTAACATGAATAAATCTGAAATCATAATATTGTTTAGATTAGATCTAAATAAAGTTTATGATTCATATGATCTCTGATTTTAATGAACAAATCAGATCTGAAAATAAAAGTGAAAAAAACAAATACATAAGATGTATGTTGTTTGTATTAATTCATGTTGTTATGTATATGTGATGCATGAACATAAAACATAATGACTTAAACATGAATTAAATCTGATTACATGTGATTAATTACAAAAACTCAGATCTGAAAATGTTTTTAAGAACTGAAAGATTGTAATTAATATGTAATTAAAAAGAAATATGCAATGATCAAAACTTTCATAAGTCTAAACTTAATTGAGAATTAAGTGTTATGAAATAGAATTGTAACTCAATTAATTGACATTGCATAATTCTTTGGGCATATGGGTTAGCTTGAATCAAGTTCTTAGGATTGGGTTAGACCTAAGGTTAGAATCAAACATGGTCTAATTAGAGTTAATTGATCAAATCTAATTAAGTAGTAACTAGATTAGGTCAAGGAAACTCTAGGTTAAATACAATAGTTGTAGATTGATCAATTCCATGTCTTTGATTAGACCAAGATGGAACTTGATTTAGGCTCAGAGGTGTAGCCCGAGTCATTTGAGTAATCAAATCGAAATTGATTAACCAGTCGGTGTCTAAGGTAAGTTTGGCAGTTTTGACCGGTGGTTTTTAATTGGGAGCTACTCGCACTGATTCGTCTTTGTCGAGTTAATGGCATATCCCTTCCACCGATCTCACTTACCTGGCCGACATGGTCAATCACATTTTGATTGGATCACTTAATGATTCGAGTTAGCCCATGCCTTAAGGAAAATCAGTATGACTGATTTAGGTGTCTCCTTAACCGGTTTGAGTCTAATCTGATTTGGTGAAGTCAGTGGGAGAAATTAGACTAACCGGATCTTCTCATCTATCCTAATTATGAAATCCTCTAAAATTATTAGGTCCTTAAAATGAAATGGTTATGGAGATAACTAGGTCATAGCCTCCCATTAAGTTGGGTGATAATGGGTCCAATGTTTTGATAATTATTGGAGGCGCCACACGCCTGGTACTTATCAAGCATTGGAATTGTCATTCAATATATGATGAGTTAAGTGTACCTTCAATAGGCGGTCAGGTGAGCCGAGCCACACTCGGGCTTGGTCGTCTATTAGTTGATTAGACTTAACCCTATCATTTAATGGTTGGACCTGACTAGGGTATTCGGTGGAGGCGCCACACGCCTGCCGGAAAACCTAGGGCAAAATCATCACTAGAAGTTGCTTGGTGAAGCAATTGGTTAAGAACCTACCAATAGGTGCATATGGGTTGGCCGAGCCACACTCGGGCCTATATGGGATCTATTGGGTTCTAGTGCCCACTAAAGAATTAGGAGTAATTTTTCGAATTAGAGGTAGAGGCTACCAATTTGTATAAAATAGTGGGAATATCTTTAGACTAAAGTCCAAGTCTACTGTGTTTAGTCAATTCATATACTAATAGCCAAATTTTCTTTTTATGCAGAAATGGCCACTAATTTATCACTTCGCTCATTGTTGGACAATGACAAGTTGACTGGTCCAAATTTCAATAATTGGCATAGGAAACTGAAAATAGTGCTAGAGCATGAGAGGATCCTTTATGTGATAACGGATCAAGCACCTGAGCAGCCCGCTGCTAATGCATCAAGATCGGCCAGAGACACTTATCAGAAGTGGCTCAGTGACCGGATCACTGTTCGATGCATCATGTTGGCAGCAATGAGTGATGAGTTTAGTAGGCGTTTTGAGAATACGCAGCCGGAAGATATCATTCAAGTGTTGAATGAATCATTCGGCGTTCCTGACGACGTTGAGAGGCACAAAACTAGTTGTTGTAGGGTTCTAGCATGTCATAATGGGCAGCGGAAGCTAGGAATTTTAAAATTTTCTTAATAAAGTCCCTATGCATGAAACCCTTTTAAGCCTAGATCACCTTAATGATTACAATCAATAATATAAAATAAATACAGAATTAGTAGAATACCTCAAACGCTAATCCAAAGTGTACAATCTCCACGAGGCGTCCAAGTGTCCGCCCTCCAATGGTGATCCACACGAAAACTTGATCAAGACTTTAGCTCCAAAGACTTTTGATCCTTAATGCAGAAATTCTTCTAAAGAACTCTAATGGCTTGCTTTCCTTCCTTTCTATTTTCTTAGCCTTCTAAAATCACTTCTAATCCTTTTGTCCTAAGGAAGACCATCTTGTCTTTGGCTTAGGACACACTAGAAAGCAATGTTAGAAAGAAAGAAACTAATGTAAGAAAGAAGGGATATGAGAGAGAGAGAGTTGGATTGGATTTTCGATGATTAGAAAACACCGGGAGCATTCCTATTTACTAGATGGCGTGGGGATGCATCACCAAAGGATGCATCCCATCCACACATCCTTCAGATGGGCGTGATAAGAGGAGAGAAGGCGCCACAAAAATAGGGAGAGGCGTATCAAAAGTGGTTATGATAAGATCAAGCGCTTATGATGTGGGCGCTTGATTCCCTAAGCACCTCTTCATGAAAATGCGCCGTACTCTTCCCTTTTTTCAACTTCTTCTCAACGCAAGAAAAATAGGAACCAACCTTATCCATTCATCAAGGGTTGATGATGAATCCAAAGGCCATGAAAGAAGGCGCCATATATCCTTAGGCGTGATGAAGAGAGAAGAGAGAGAATGGATAAGATCAAATAAATGGTCCATCCTTATCCATTTAATCTTCACGTATTCTCTCTCTTTCCTTCACCTATTTTTCCATCTCCACGCCTCCCAATGATATCCATCACGTCATCATGATCTCCCATCATCCTATGATGAAAATCCAATGGCTCCAATTCATGGTGCCATCCATTTGATCCATCTCTTCATCCAAATGTTGATCCAACGGTCAAAAATGAATGATTTATCAAATCTAATCCAATTAGACCTCAAACCAAGCCAATTAGGAGCCAACTCTTGGCTAACCCATATTAGAATATGATCTAATCAAATTAGATCAATTAAGAATCAGATTCGAATTCAATTCGAATCAGATTCAAATCCAGTTCGAATCAGGAGCTAAGGTTTGCAACACCTGCTAGGATGTTTATCTTGCAAACATGATCTAATCCAATTAGACCCTTGATAAGTTTTCTTGTGTGTGACCCATTGGGTTCCATACTTAGCCAGCAATAGTGTGAGTGCGAGTTGAACCCCAACTTGATTAGAACTCTTCTAATCGATTTAAGTCCAAACTGCGCGAACCCGAACTTAACAATTAGAATCCTTTCTAATTGGTGATCGAATTAAACTCTTTAATTCGATCAAACCTATAAGACAAGATTGACGTCTAGCAACGTGTCATGTCTATCCGGAAAATATGGAATTTGGTGGAAATACCAAAAATACCCTTCAGTGGCAAGTTACTATGCAATTCAATCCTTTAATCAAACTGCATCCCAAATATGTATATGAGTATGAATATATGTCAAACTCAATTTCCATATTTATATTTTTCTCAATCTTTTAATGATAATTCAAATAATGAAAACATTAGAAACTCTTCTAATTTTCATTCTGCTTTGATCAAAGGCTTCCTGAATTATCATATGATTAGAATAAATAGGATGCTATCTTCTCTTACTAGAAGTGATTAATTCCTTGTTGATCTACTCATAATCTTCGTACACAATCCACCATATTCCAGAAGACCTCGTACATAACTTATTGTCATGAATGAGTGTAAACCAAAACATAGGTTCATGTGCAACAAGATACCATGGTGATCCTCAGGTTCAAAGGATCAGTTGCACAACTCCCACTAAGAGAATCATCTTTTGACATGTAAGTAAGACTTCATAAGATTTCTCTTTGTAGGTCAATTCAGTGAACCATTCTTCTAATGAGCACCCATATCTTTGTATTAGTGTCTCCACACAACATGATTGTGAGATCAAATCATCCTCTGCATCGAGCATACATAAGACATGCCAGTCTTTCTGGTAATCATTGATCCCCGACTTAATGTACCAATGACTGGAAATATTTAAGATTAGGATTTTAGGATTTTAAGTCTCACTAGTATGATCTCATCATAGTCTTAAAACCATTGCCCTAATCTAAGGAGTTTATCAATAAATATAATCAACAGCATATGATAAAACATAACGCCTTTATTCATATTTAAATGTCATGTACATGATTTGGACAAATCAAAAGAAAAACCCTTTGCAATACATATTGCGATTGGCTGTAGTAGGGCATCTACTCTTTCAATCTCCCACTTGCACTAAAGCCAATCGCTCTTATATTTTATCCCCATACAATCGAGGTGGCGATCGAACTGCTGTTGTGGGTAGAGCTTTAGTGAACGGGTCTGCTAGGTTGTTCTTAGTGTCTACTCGTTCAATGACTATGTCTTGTCTCTCGACAATCTCTCGAACAAGATGGAGCGTCTTAGAATGTGCTTGGATTTGGTGAATGAGACCTTGGTTCCTTCGCTTGAGCAACAGCTCCAGTGTTATCACAATAAACTGGGACTGGTCCAGCAATCTCGGGAACTACTCCTAACTCAGAGATGAACTTCTTCATCCCAGACAGCTTCCTTAGCGGCTTCACTTACAGCAATGTATTCTGCCTCAGTAGTTGAGTCCAGCTACAGTTTGCTGTTTGGAACTCTTCCAGCTCACTGCACCACCATTTAGGGTAAAGACATACCCTGAAGTGGACTTGCTATCATCTGGGTCTGATTGAAAACTAGAATCAGAAAATCCTTCTAGTTTCAACTCAGATCCTCCATAAACTAGAAAAATATCTTTAGTCCTTCTCAAGTACTTAAGAATATTTTTCCCACAGCTATCCAATGATCCTCTCCTGGATCAGCCTGAAATCTACTTGTTATGCCTAAGGCATAAGCAACATCAGGCCTAGTACATAGCATAGCATACATAAATCGATCCTACTGCCGAAGCATAGGGAATAGAATTCATTCTATTCCTCTCTTCAGATGTCTTAGGAGACATCTTCTTAGAGAGACGTATGCCATGACTCATAGGCAAATAACCTCTTTTACTTTCTTCCATGCTGAAATTCTTTTCAGCACATTATTATGTACCTAGACTGGGACAAGCCTAGCATCCTTTTAGATCTATCCCTATAGATCTTTATACCAAGTATATAGGATGCTTCTCCCAAGTCTTTCATGGGAAAAGCTTTTGACAGCCAAGTCTTGACCGATTGTAACATTGGAATATCATTTCCAATGATCAGTATGTCATCTACATACAATATTAAGAAGACAATGGCAACTCCCACTAGTCTTCTTGTACACACATGGGTTCATCCACATTTTTGATAAAACCAAACTCTTTGACTGTTGTATCAAAACGGATGTTCCAACTCCTCGATGCTTGCTTTAATCCATAAATGGATCTCTTAAGCTTGCATACTTGATTTGCTCTCTTACTTGAGACAAATCCTTCTGGCTTGTGTCATGTAAACCTCTTCCTCAAGATAACCATTAAGGAAGGCGGTTTGACATCCATCTACCAGATTTCATAATCATAGTATGCAGCTATTGCAAGCAAAATCCGAATAGATTTGAGCATAGCTACTGGCCGAAAAGTTTCATCATAGTCAATTCCTTGCTTTTGCCTGAAACCTTTTGCCACCAATCTAGCCTTGTAGGTTTCTACTTGGCCATCTGCTCCAATCTTTTTCTTATAGACCCATTGCAACCTATAGGGTTTACACCCTCTGGTGCATCAACCAAAGTCCATACTTGGTTGGTATACATAGAATCTATTTCGGATTTCATGGCTTCTAGCCATTTGTCAGAGTCACTACTCATGACAGCTTCCCGAATAGGTCAGAGGATCATTATTCTGAACAATGTGGGCTTCATCATTCTCAATGATGAACCCATACCCTCTCAGGTGCTCTTCGCACTCTATCTGACCTTCGGAGAGGAGATGTGTGTTGTGGTTGTACCTCATCAATGGGTACATCTGGTTGAAGAATTTCTTGTGTTTCTATTTGTAGGTTTTGAACTTCTTCAAGTTCAATTTTTCTATCCTTGCCCTCTTCTAAGATAAACTCTTTTTCTAAGAAAATGGCATGCCTACCTACAAAAACTTTTTGTTCGGTAGGATGATAGAAGATGTATCCTATACTATCTTTAGGATAACCTACAAAATACATTTATCTGATCTAGCACTTAGCTTGTGTCCAAAATTTCTTTTGACATAAGCTTGACAACCCCATATCTTAAGATACTTAAGATTAGGCCTTCTTTCCTCTCCATATCTCAATATGGAGTGCTAGGGTACAGACTTAGAAGGTACCCTGTTTAATATTAGTGCAGCAGTCTCTAGGGCAAAACCCCAGAAGGAAATAGGAAGATCAGTAAAGCACATCATGGACCGTACCATATCTAATAAAGTACGATTCCTCCGTTCAGCTACACCATTTAATTGTGGCGTATACGGAGGTGTCCATTCAGAGAGAATGCCCTTTTCTTTAAGATGATTTAAAAAACTCACTAGAAAGGTATTCACCTCCTCGATCAGATCGAAGGATTTTAATACACTTTCCCGGTTTGTTTTTCAACCATACTTTGATACTCTTTAAACTTATCAAAAGCTTCGGATTTATGTTTCATAAGATACACATATCCGAACCTTGATAAATCATCAGTGAATGTGATGAAGTAAGAGTATCCACCTCTAGCTGGAGTTGTCATAGGACCACATACATCTGTGTGTATAAGTCCTAATAACTCACTTGCCCTTTCTCCATGTCCAGTGAATGGAGACTTAGTCATTTTACCCATAAGACAAGATTCACAAGTTCCTAATGATTCATAATCATAAGGATCAAAGAACTCTTCTTTGTATAACTTGTTGATTCTTGATTCACTTATGTGACCAAGTCGGCAATGCCAAAAGAAGGGTGTTATTTACTTTCTCTCTCTTTCTTTTATTGCTTTTATTAATATGAAAGACATTGTCATTAAGTAATAAAACAAGAAGACCATTTTCCATAATGCCATTGCAAAGATGCTTATTAGAAAAATAAATAGAGCAACCATTGCCCTTTCCATTAATTTCAAATCCTTTCTTTAACAACAAAGGAATGGAAATTACATTTCTAATAATTTTGGGCATATAATAACAATCTTCTAATTGTAGGAGCTCTCCCGAAGGTAACTCCAAGTTGTAGGTTCCAACAGCTTCAGCCTGGATGGACTCTCCTCCAGCGCCATACAGCTCGAAGTCACCTTTCTTCAAAATTTTAATTTTCTGTAGTCCATGCAAAGATTTGCAAATGTGAAAACCACAGCCGGTATCCAATACCCATGAATTTGAATTTGAAGAACTTAATGACAAGTTGGCAATGTAACATAAACATACCTTTTGATGCAACTCTTGCATCGGGTCTTCATACTTGCAAGAAAACTCTTGCAATTCCTTTTCCAGTGGCCAGCTTTGCCGCAATGAAAACAGGTACTTGATCCGGAGTTTTTCTTTCCTTTTTTCTTTTTGATGCTACTCTTAGGGTTCAATCGTTTCTTAGAACCCTTATTGCCCGATTTTCTCTTAGAGGTGCCATCTATAAGAAGGAGTGGACCTTTATCCTTCTTAATATGGCCTTCAGCTGTTTTGAGCATATTTAACAGCTCGGGCAGGGAGGTGTTCAGCTTGTTCATGTGAAAGTTCACAACAAACTGAGAGAATGAATCAGGCAGTGATTGCAGGATCAAATCCTGACTGAGCTCACTATCCATAGCAAAACCTAATTGACTTAATCTAGTGATTAAGTCTATAACCATAAGAACATGGTTTTGCACTGGAGTTCCTTTATTCATTCTAGCACGGAACAACTGCTTAGATATCTCATACCTAGCAGTCCTGCTTTGTTTTCCATACAACTCTTTTAGATTGAGAAGTATGGATTGAGTGTCCATGCCTTCATGTTGCCTCTGTAATTCATTACTCATAGAGGCAAGTATGATACATTTGACAGTCAAACTGTCATTTTTCCACATCTTATGTGTGGCAACCCTCCCTCTTCTGTAGCATCATCCCTAGATCTCCAAGATCAGGGGTTTCAAGTATATAGGAAATTTTTCTCCTGAGTGAGTACTATCTTTAAATTCCTCAACCAGTCCACATAATTTGGTCCGGTCAACTTGTTGGCATCTAAGATGCCTCTTAGTGAAAGTGAAGCCATTTAATAATTCTACATATGCAAGAACATAACTAATATAAGCAGACCAATCATGATGACATGTTTGCAACTAGATAAGGACTTTAATCTAATTTGTCTCCTACTATTTTTATCGAATATCATAGCCCTCTCCTATGATAAACGTGAAAATATAATTTTTCTTAGTAGGGTTGAGATCCTAATTCATCATAAAAAGCCTTGTATTTACACAACAAACTCTTATGAGTTCAAAGGTAGGAAACTCTTTCCAATTGCATCTCATGCAATTCTCAACTTATCTTGTCCTCTTAAAATACTTATTGCCTTGTGTTAGCACAACAAACAATAATATTTTAGTTAAGTCAAACCCTTCATTTCCATATAGTCATATTCGAATAATATTGCCCTTGTGGTTACACAACAAGGCAATATATTAAAATATGCCATAAGCATCTTAATGCACCAAGACAGTATAACATCAGTCCCCATTGCAAGTTTTGTGTTAGCACAACAAACTAGCATGGATCTTGACATAAATAATATCGAGGCATGAAGGAAGGCTATCAAATAGTGTTATATCAATATTAAGCTTCTCCATAATAGACAATCAAATAATTGGCCAGGTAAGCAGGTGGGAGGCTCCCCTTACTCAAAGAGTAAGGTCCTAATTAAGTAACCACCTTTAGTGCTTTCCTTAGACACCAATTAGATTAATTGTTCTAGAATGGGTTAGCTCAAAATTTTTAACACTATGACTTAATATAATTTTTATTGAGGGCTTACTAGTCTCTAGCATATTCTTTAATTGTAACATATATTTAACATATCTAAAATAAGTTATCATGCATCATAGCTATCTCATAGCATGTATAAATCATAAGCAACTAATTAACATGCTTCAACATATTTTCATATGGAAAATTTCATATCATGACATTTTATTACATATCATATCATATATGAATCATATATTTCAGCATTTCATTAAGCATATGACATTACTATCTCATAGTAAATTAATAATCATACATCCATGCATTATTATTTGATTGAACCAATTAAGGATAGCTCTGATACCACTGTAGGGTTCTAGCATGTCATAATGGGCAGCGGAAGCTAGGGATTTTAAAATTTTCTTAATAAAGTCCCTATGCATGAAACCCTTTTAAGCCTAGATCACCTTAATGATTACAATCAAATAATATAAAATAAATACAGAATTAGTAGAATACCTCAAACGCTAATCCAAAGTGTACAATCTCCACGAGGCGTCCAAGTGTCCGCCCTCCAATGGTGATCCACACGAAAACTTGATCAAGACTTTAGCTCCAAAGACTTTTGATCCTTAATGCAGAATTCTTCTAAAGAACTCTAATGGCTTGCTTTCCTTCCTTTCTATTTTTCTTTAGCCTTCTAAAATCACTTCTAATCCTTTTGTCCTAAGGAAGACCCACCTTGTCTTGGCTTAGGACACACTAGAAGCAATGTTAGAAAGAAAGAAACTAATGTAAGAAAGAAGGGATATGAGAGAGAGAGAGTTGGATTGATTTTCGATGATTAGAAAACACCGGGAGCATTCCTATTTATAGATGGCGTGGGGATGCATCCACCAAAGGATGCATCCCATCCACACATCCTTCAGATGGGGCGTGATAAGAGGAGAGAAGGCGCCACAAAAATAGGGAGAGGCGTATCAAAAGTGGTTATAATAAGATCAAGCGCTTATGATGTGGCGCTTGATTCCCTAAGCACCTCTTCATGAAAATGCGCCGTACTCTTCCCTTTTTTCACTTCTTCTCACGCAAGAAAAATAGGAACCAACCTTATCCATTCATCAAGGGTTGATGATGATCCAAAGGCCATGAAAGAAAGGCGCCATATATCCCTTAGGCGTGATGAAGAGAGAAGAGAGAGAATGGATAAGATCAAATAAATGGTTCATCCTTATCCATTTAATCTTCACGTATTCTCTCTCTTTCCTTCACCTATTTTTCATCTCCACGCCTCCCAATGATATCCATCACGTCATCATGATCTCCCATCATCCTATGATGAAAATCCAATGGCTCCAATTCATGGTGCCATCCATTTGATCCATCTCTTCATCCAAATGTTGATCCAACGGTCAAAAATGAATGATTTATCAAATCTAATCCAATTAGACTCAAACCAAGCCAATTAGGAGCCAACTCTTGGCTAACCCATATTAGAATATGATCTAATCAAATTAGATCAATTAAGAATCAGATTCGAATTCAATTCGAATCAGATTCGAATCCAGTTCGAATCAGGAGCTAAGGTTTGCAACACCTGCTAAATGTTTATCTTGCAAACATGATCTAATCCAATTAGACCCTTGATAAGTTTCTTGTGTGTGACCCATTGGGTTCCATACTTAGCCAGCAATAGGTGTGAGTGCGAGTTGACCCAACTTGATTAGAACTCTTCTAATCGATTTAAGTCCAAACTGCGCGAACCCGAACTTAACAATTAGAATCCTTTCTAATTGGTGATCGAATTAAACTCTTTAATTCGATCAAACCTATAAGACAAGATTGACGTCTAGCAACGTGTCATGTCTACCCAGAAAATATGGAATTTGGTGGAAATACCAAAAATACCCTTCAGTGGCAAGTTACTATGCAATTCAATCCTTTAATCAAACTGCATCCCAAATATGTATATGAGTATGAATATATGTCAAACTCAATTTCATATTTATATTTTCTCAATCTTTTAATGATAATTCAAATAATGAAACATTAGAAACTCTTTCTAATTTTCATTCTGCTTTGATCAAAGGCTTCCTGAATTATCATATGATTAGAATAAATAGGATGCTATCTTCTCTTACTAGAAGTGATTAATTCCTTGTTGATCTACTCATAATCTTCGTACACAATCCACCATATCCAGAAGACCTCGTACATAACTTATTGTCATGAATGAGTGTAAACCAAAACATAGGTTCATGTGCACAAGATACCATGGTGATCTCAGGTCAAAGGATCAGTTGCACAACTCCCACTAAGAGAATCATCTTTTGACATGTAAGTAAGACTTCATAAGATTTCTCTTTGTAGGTCAATTCAGTGAACTCATTCTTCTAATGAGCACCCATATCTTTGTATTAGTGTCTCCACACAAATGATTGTGAGATCAATCATCCTCTGCATCGAGCATACATAAGAACATGCCAGTCTTTCCGGTAATCATTGATCCCCGACTCAATGTACCAATGACTGGGAATATTTAAGATTAGGATTTTAGGATTTTAAGTCTCACTAGTATGATCTCATCATAGTCTTAAAACCATTGCCCTAATCTAAGGAGTTTATCCATAAATATATCAACAGCATATGATAAAACATAACGCCTTTATTCATATTTAAATGTCATGTACATGATTTGGACAAATCAAAAGAAAAACCCTTCGCAATACATATTGCGATTGGCTTGTAGGGCATCTCTCTTGGCTTTCCCCTTCATGATCAGTTGGGGAAGGATGCCATACTAAACTCATTGCCTAGATCATACCGTCCTTTTCTCACTCATTTTCGTATGACGAAACCTGTAGTGAATTATCACCAATTGTTGGGGTTACTACAGACGTTTGAGAATGATCACCAACTTCTTAAGAAGACAGTGAATTTAGTGGGAGGTTCATCCAAGGGTCGCTCCTTTAAGAAAGGGAAAAAGAAAAATAAAATCCAAAAGAAACAGGTGCACCATGCTCAGCCTAGTCAGAAAAAGAATAAAAAGGCTGATCAGAGCAAGACGGAGTGCTTCTTCTGCAAGAAGCAAGGACATTGGAAGAGGAACTGTCCTCTTTACATTGCATCCCTCGATCCGTACCGGCCTAAGAAAAGTGGGGCAATCAGTTGCCAATCAAGGTACTTATATGATAACACCTTGCAATTTTTCTATTTGTGATAATTCGACTTGGGTATTGGATACCGGTAGTCCTTTTGTCACAGCCTGTTCATGTAATGTATAAATCTAATAAGCGCCCTAGAAATAGATAATGTCACGGATGTCTACCTTTGGCATCATAGGCTAGGTCATATTAACAAGAATAGGATGAACAGGTTAAGTAAAGAGGGAATCCTTGATGTTAATGATTGTGAAATCATTGACAACCTGTGAATCATGTCTTCTTGGTAAAATGACCAAATCACCTTTTACCGGAAAAGGTGAACGAGCCAGTGATTTATTGACCCTTGTACATTCTGATGTATGTGGGGCCAATGAGCACAGAGGCTAGAGGTGGGTATTCATATTTCATTTCGTTTACAGACGACCTTTCTAGGTATGGTTATGTCTATTTAATGAGACATAAATCTGAATCATTTGAAATGTTCAAATTATATCGTAATGAAGTAGAAAAACAAACTGGAAAGAGTATTAAAACTCTTCGATCAGATCGAGGAGGTGAATACCTCTCCAGTGAATTTTGACATATCTAGGAGAAAATGGGATTCTCTCCCAATGGACTCCTCCTGGTACACCACAATATAATGGTGTGTCAGAAAGGAGAAATCGAACTCTGTTAGACATGGTTCGATCCATGATGGGGTTTGCTAATTTGCCCATATCCTTTTGGGGATATGCTCTTGAGTCAGCCTGCTATATTCTAAATAAGGTTCCAAGTAAAGTCTGTAAATAAACACCACATGAGATGTGGACTGGACGTAAGCCGATGCTCTCTCACCTTAGGATTTGGGGGTGTCCGGCGTACATCAAACGTTTGAAAGACAGACAAACTTGAACCCAAGTCTGACAAATATTTCTTTGTTGGTTACCCTAAAGAAACTAAAGGATATTACTTCTACTTTGCTAAAGAACAAAAGTTGTTCGTAAGCAATAGAGCAATTTTCTTAGAAAAGGAATTCCTTGGTGAAGGAACAAATAGCTCTAATGTTGAGCTTAGAGAAGTTCAACATGTAGAAGATCCGACACCATCTACTGAACCAGTTGAGTCGGATTTGATTAGATCAGATCCAGAACCCATATTAGATGCACCATTAAGGCGATCGGGTAGAGTACCACGTCAGCCGGACAGATACTACGGTTTCTTGGTCCGGGATGGGGATCCTATCAAACTTGATGAAAACGATGAGGATCCGATCACATATTATGGATGCAATGCAGAGGTATGACTCTGATAAATGGCTTGGAGCCATGCAATCCGAAATGGAATCCATGAAGGTCAATGATGTTTGGACATTAGTTGACCCACCCGAAGAAATTAAATCCATAGGGTGTAAGTGGATATTCAAAAGGAAACGGGGCGCAGACGGAAAGGTAGAGACCTATAAAGCCCGTTTGGTTGCCAAGGGTTATCGTCAACGTTATGGTATTGACTATGACGAGACGTTTTCTCCTGTGGCAATGCTCAAGTCTATTCGGATTGTGCTTGCGATAGCAGCACATTTAGACTATGAAATCTGGCAAATGGATGTAAAGATCGCATTTCTAAATGGAGATTTAGAAGAGGAAGTGTATATGATACAACCTGAAGGTTTTACATCTGCAGATGAGTCTAAAGTGTGCAAGCTTCAAAAATCCATTTATGGATTAAAGCAAGCTTCACGGAGTTGGAATATACGTTTTAATAAGGTAATCAAAACATATGGCTTCATTAAGAATGAAGAGGAACCTTGCATTTATAAATGGGCAAATGGTTCAGTTATTATATTCCTTATTTTGTATGTGGATGACATTCTTTTAATCGGGAATGACATTCCTGCATTACAAGGAATAAAGGTTTGGCTATCATCTCAATTTGCCATGAAGGATTTGGGAGAAGCATCTTACATCCTAGGGATGAAGATCTATAGAGATAGATCTAGAAGATTGCTTGGATTATCCCAATCCACATACATTGATACTATACTGAAGAGGTTCAGTATGATTAATTCCAAGAAAGGCTATCTTCCGATGGGCCATGGAATTAACCTCTCTAAAAGGGATTGTCTGACAACCCCTCAAGAAAGAGAGAGTATGGATAGAATTCCATATGCTTCGGCAGTGGGATCTATAATGTATGCCATGACATGTACTAGACCAGACGTGGCATACTCACTAGGAGTAGTGAGCAGATACCAGTCTGATCCAGGTAGCAACCACTGGAAGGTTGTAAAAACCATCCTTAAGTATTTGAGAAATACTAAAGATCAGTGGCTTGTCTATGGTGATTCTGACTTAAAACTTGAGGGATATACTGATTCAAGTTTTCAGTCAGATCAAGATGATAGCAAGAGCGTGTCAGGATATATCTTCACTCTTAAGGGTGGGGCCATCTGCTGGAAGAGTTCCAAGCAGCATACAGTGGCAGATTCTACATGTAAAGCAGAATATATCGCAGCATCTGATGCCGCCAAGGAAGCTGTATGGTTGCGAAAGTTCATCACCGAGCTTGGAGTGACACCCTCCATTGATGGTCCAGTGCCTGTATTTTGTGACAATACTGGGGCCATAGCTCAAGCAAGAGAACCCAAAGCATATCAGCGGACCAAGCATATTCTACGTCGCTACCACCTGGTTCGAGAGATCATCGATCGAGGTGATATTGATCTTCAGAAGATTGACACAAAAGAAAATCTGGCTGACCCATTTACCAAAGTCCTCGGCATCAAAGAGTTCGACGAACACAAGTCGAAGATGGGTATTAGATACTGTGCCGATTGGCATTAGGCTAAGTGGAAGTTGTTGGAATTTGTATCCTAAATGTCAATCGTCAGCATATTGATGATTGAATTTTGTAAATGAATTGACAAATTAATAAAGTGTTATTTGGCATTATTCATCATTTCATCTTCAAATGAACTTTTATATGATGAAGTCCTTAGAACTTATGTTATGATAAAGGAGGATTTATCTTTGAGTCCTTAAACTTGTTTGCGATGAAATGATATGTTGTTACTAGGACGACAACATTATCGAGATTAGGTCGTTGTGTGACATATACGTTGGTTGTCCTCTTAACCAAGGAGTGTGGAGACACTGGTATGCCACACAAGTGAAGTGTAGAAGTACATTTCACTAAACGTGACCAATTCCGGAACGCTCTACTGTCGAGAGATGTTCCGAGTGGATATGGGTATAAGTTTGGCCCTCTGACCTGAGACCGCAACCTGTGACTAGCAAGCAACTCACTGTACTTTGGTACCGGACTACCTGAATTTCTAATTCAGTGACGGAAGGTCACTGGGTGCAGTCAAGTACTTGCGTAGTCAGTTGTGAGTCAAGATGGAATTGACCCCTCCTGAAAATAGGAGATAATGTCTTGTGATTAATTTAGCAAAACCTTGGCCAAGGTAATCCCAGTGAGGAGTCACGGGATATCTAAAGTTAATCACATAATGGATGTACTAATTATAGGGTTGACAGTGAGCTCTAAGTCATCCTGGCATTAGGAGTCAAAGGGATTGAATTATACAGTAACCATAGTTCAGGGTTCCAGAATATTTGCTTCGCATATATTCGACCTATCCGGACGTCGGGTACCATTGCTAGATGGTCACATCGATTAGTGTTGAAAAATGTTCCTATACTACCGGCTTAGGTTAGAACCTATGAGGTCACACGCATAGAAGATTCCTGATTGATCAAGAAGCTGATGAATGATTAAGAATCATTCAGGAATAATTTGGTCAATTTGATTGGCAAATTATCTTATAAAATAATTAAAGTAATTATTGAAGGATTAATTAGTAATTAAATTACTAATAAACTCAATTTGATTGAGTAATTGTGCTAAGGATGAGCCAAATTGAATTGGATTCAAGTTTGGGCTCAATCAGGGTTTTGACCTGATTGGATTAGGTCAGAACCAAAAAGGACTTAAGCTGATCAAATTAATTTTAAATTAATTTGTTCTTAATTGGGGATTGACCTAATTGAATTAGGTCCAACACAAAGTAATAATTCAATTTGATTGAGTTTGCATGAGCCAAAATTGAATTGGATTCAATTTGAGCTCAATCAGGGTCTGACCTGATTAGATTGGGTTCAACCAAATTGCTTTGTTTTAATTCGGGTTTGACCAAATTTGATTAGGTGCAACCCAAGGAGATTAGTCTCAGATGATGTGGCAATTATTGGTGACATGGAATTGGATTTCATGAATTTTAAATAAACCAAAATTATTGCATGGCACATGGACCCATTGCTTGACACATGGCGACATTGTTTGTTATTTGAATTTAAATTCAAACATTAAGCAATGTGTTAAATGATTTTAATCACTCAAACCATCAGCCAAGGTGGCGTCTGAGTTTTTGAATGGATTAAATTCGAATTTCAAGAGGTGATTTCGAAATTATGAAGTGTTTTACCTTGCCGCATGGATTTCAAATTCCTTCCCTCTTGCACATGTGTTTAAAATTTGAATTTAAATCAGATTTGGTTGAGATCTGATTTGGGTTGTTCCTATTCCTTTGCATGTGCCAACTAAAAGAGGTTTTCTGAAAATAAATTTCGAATTTTGAATGAAAATTCGGAGGCCATTAAAAGGGGTCAAACATGGGCACCAAAAACACATCCATTGCAGCCTTCTTCCTCACCCGCCTCCTCCTCCTCTTCTTCTCCATTTTAGATAGGGTTTTCCTGGGTGAATATCTAGAAGATTCAAGATCAGATCTGAGTCCTCTACTTCCCTTACAAACCTCATCTCTATCTGCTTCAAGACGATTGATCAAGAGTTGATTGAATCCCGGCGGGCAGATTTCAGCTTTCAAGTGTTCTGCAGCTGCTAGCACTGTTGCGGAAGAAGATCCTTCAGGACTTCGCGTGTACTTCTCGTAGAGGCCATTCGTGTGCGTGGCTGCGAAGTCAAGAATCAGATTCACAACTTTCATCCATCATAAAGGTATTAATCTAGCATTAATCATTTATTATGGTGTCAAGGTCTAGGTCCAATTTCTCGAGGTTTTACCCTCTTTTGGGGCTCCTCACGGAGATATCTCCAGAATCCATTCGATGGATATTCGGAGATTAATTGGAATAGAGTTCTTAAGTTTCAGATCTGATAGTTAATCATGCATAAAAGTTTTAGCATAATTGTTTAAACGATTCCGGCATAATCCTATATGTTCTTAAGGTGCTGATTTCTAGATTTGATCTTGTAAGCATGCATGAATTAAATTGTTTGATTCGGTTTTTCCGCTGCATTTTTAAAACTTAAAAAGAACTACGTATGGCTTGATCCCCCTTATGAAGGGGTACATAGGCAATCCGATCAGGTTCAGCCATGGTTTTCAAAAAAAAAAAAAAATTCAGCATGCTAAACACCGAAGAACCTAGGATTCACTTTCAGAATGTGCTTTACTGTGCACTAGATAGGAATGAATTCAATAGAGTCTCTACTTGCAATTCTGCAAAAGAGATTTGGGATAGACTTGAAGTGACCCATGAGGGCACGAATCAAGTTAAAGAATCCAAATAAATATTTGGTTCATAAGATGAACTATTTAAAATGGATTCTAATGAAACAATCACTTGCATGTTCACTAGATTCACTGACATTGTCAATGGAAAAAGCCTTGGCAAAAACTATACTAACAGTGAGCTTGTCAGAAGATCTTCGATGTCTACCAAGGTCATGGGAAGCCAAGTGACGGCAATCCAAGAAGCTAAGGACTTGAACAAGCTTCCACTTGAAGAGCTCCTTGGATCCTAATGACTCACGAGCTAACCATGAAGCAACACAGCGAAGAAGAGTCCTCACATAAGAAAAAGGTAATAGCTCTTAAATCCACATCATCTAACAAAGATTTGTCTTGCAGTAGCAGCAGTGAAGAAGAAGATCATGAGGGAGATGATGATGAGGCTCTTCTTGTGCGCAAGTTTAGAAAATTCATCAACCACAAGAAGTCCTATCATCAGGAGAGGCCCCTCAAATTTCTATCGCAAGATAAAGGTAAGGAAAGGGAAAATGAGGGGATTGGATGCTATGAGTGCAAGAAGCCGGGACACATCAGAGCTTAGTGTCCCTTACTTAAGAAGGGCAGCAAGTACAAGAAGAAGAAAGCCCTTGTCACCACCTTATCGGACTCCGACGCATCATTTTCATCATCGGATGAGGAACAAGAAGAAAAGGCCAATTTCTGCTTCATGGCCAACGAAAATGAGGTAACATCCGAAACGCATCTAGATTTTACTTTTGATGAACTTTATGATGCATTTAATGAACTAATGATTGAATATAAGGCTATAAACATTAAGAAAAAGAGCTAAAATAGCTAATCAAACTTACATACATAAATATGATAAACTAGTTAAGGATAAGGACTGTATCACCAAGAAAATCTAGAACTTAAGACAAGCAACCAACTCTTAATTAAAAAAACTAACACCTTAGTAAAGATAATGAAAAACTAACTAAGAAATTTCAGAACTTAAAAACAATAAACAAATCTTAAACGAAAATCTCATAAAAGACTTGAATACTCTAAAAAGGAAAAACAAACTCTAACTAAAGAACTTGGAAAATACAAACCTTTGGTTGAGAAATTTACTTATAGTTCTCTGAAAAATTAAATATGATACTTAATAGTCAACGTGCAGTATTCAATAGAGCAGGTTTAGGATATAGAACCTAAAAATAAGCAAAAACTTCTTAGTACTTCTTTGTTAAAGCAGGAGAAAGTAAAACTAAGAAAATAACCTATTTTTGTTGGGGAAAATTAGGACATAAGGCAAATGTGTGTAATTATAGAAAAGGAAAAACAAAAAAAAAATTAAAAGGGTATGGTGTGGAGTGATTGATTAAAACCCCATTTGATTTTGATGAGCTCAAAGCATTTGAGTATATCTGTGATTACTAATGAATTCAATTGAGTGTTTCAGTGAAAATCCTGTCCAAGTGTCTCTAGATTGGTTCATATATTTTGGATAAGTTAAGAAGTCTGCTGAACCAAAGTCTGAGACTCGAGTCGACTCCCGAGTATCACGAGTCGACTCCAAGCGTATCAAGTTCACTGGCACGAGCTCGAGTCGACTCCAGACTAGTACGAGTCGACTCCGACTGAGAACAGAAAGAAGAACAGAAAGCCTCATCTCAGAACCTGTCAACGAGTCGACTCCTGAAGTGCGCGAGTCGACTCCAATGTTCAACGAGTCGACTCCAGGGTAGTAAGAGTCGACTCCAAGAGGTAACAACAAAAAGTCAGAGAGCAGTTTTCGAGTCTGAGATTCGAGTCGACTCCCAGACAGCTCGAGTCGATCCAAGACAAGCTTCACGTCAAAAGGCAGAAGACCAACTTTCAGAAACTGAGAGCCGAGTCGACTCTAAGGAAGTTCGAGTCGACTCCAAGACTGGATGAGCCAAAAGACAGAAATCGGGAGTTCGGGCTCTGAGATTCGAGTCGACTCCAAGGACAGTCGAGTTCGACTCGAGTGGACAAAATTCAAAATTGGATCCACGGACTTCTGTGGATGAGGCGACTCCAAAATGCCAGGTCAGCTCAGAAGTTGGCGAGTCGACTCCGGTCAAGACGAGTCGACTCCCAGTCGTGATGGCAACTTTATTCAAATTTGAACAGTTGCCAGATCGACTCCGGAAAAATTGAGTCGACTCCCGCTACAGCGAGTCGACTCTGATCGCGCGAGTCGACTCCAACCCACCAACGGTCATATTGTCAGGCTGCGCAGAGTGTGCAGAACGGGCAGAAAAAAGCAGTGTAACGGCTAGTTTCCGTGGGGGTTGGCTTAAATAGCCACAGAAGACTGTAGCAGGCAGAGCACAACCATTCCACTCCAAGCATCAAGCTTTCAAGCTCTGCAACGTGCTCTCAACGAAAAGGGGAAGATCAGCATTTACTTGCAACCACTACATCTTTCCAGCAATTAAAGCCTCCTCCTCCTGCATAAGTCGACTACTCATCGAGAGGAACCGGAGTTCAAGAAGCCATTCTCTACTCAGCTTAAAAGCGTTTGAGGGCTTCTAACTCCTCTTTTGATTATATTGTTTTACATCTGCTTTTGAGAAGCTTTTTTCCTTTCTTCTATAACTTGTATTTTGGTTCAATCGGAGGATTGAATCAAGGGACTAAGGTTGGTGGGTGAGCCAAGTTAAAAACCAACGTGTGTAAGGTTTGATTGTGAGCCCGGAAAACAATCGGGGTTGGTTCTAGTCGGTGAGCCTGGGAAAACGACCGAGTTCGTTGTGAGCTCGTAAAACCAACAAGTTTTGGTTGTAAGCTTGCAAACAACCGCTGTAATCCAAGGGGGTTATAGTGAATTCCCAAGAGAGACTTGGGAGTGGACGTAGGAGCAAGGGGTAGCTCGAACCACTATAAAACTCTGTGTTTGCATTGGATTGTCTCTCTTCTTCTTCCTCACATCACTCACAGCACTTAGCATTAATTAAATAACTTGCAATAGTTTTAATTATCAACCATATCGTTTTAATTATCTAAATTATTTTAAAACCCAATTCACCCCCCTCTTGGGTTGTCTATCTGGGCAACAAGTGGTATCAGAGCCAAAAACTCTTCCATCTCAAGAGTTAAAAGATCAAAATGACAACCCCATTCGGACTTCTCACAATTGAGGGTCAGTCCACCCAAAGACCCCCTTTCTTCAATGGATCCGACTACTCATACGGAAGGCTAGGATGAGAATATTCGTCAAGCCCAAGACTATGAGATGTGGACCATTGTAGTGAATGGCCCATACATCATCCACATATGTAGAGGGTGTTAAGATACCCAAATTTAAAAAGGATTGGGATGAACATGACATGAGGAAGGCACAATTAAACTCTAAAGCTATGAATGTGTTTTTATTGTGCCTTAGATAGAAATGAATTCAATAGGGTCTCTACTTGCAACTCTGCAAAAAAGATCTGGGATAG
>NW_024069969.1:0-22955 GCF_009389715.1 Phoenix dactylifera
GTTTAGAGGTTACCAAAGGGAATTTTTCCAGCAATTTAATTTTTTTTTTTAAGGCAAACCTCTACAGCATTGCTTTTCCAGCAGTTCTCCTTTTGATCATCCCATATTTTTTTCTCGATTTCTAATCAAATAATATATATAAAAAATAAATAAAAATTAGTAAGGGAGAAAAGAAGATAAGAAAAGTAACAATAACAAAAAAAATTTTTTAAGAAATTTTTTTAATTTTTAAATAATTTTTTTTTAATAAGAAAAATAACTATTCTAGCAATCCCGGCAACGGCGCCAAAAATTGATCGGTTCTTTCAATTTTGAAATAAAACCACGCAATAGCACGTATCCTGTAGGATAGTGATTACGGGTGTCGGTCCACAGGGATTGGAGACTAGTTATTTTTCTTTAATAATAAATCAAAAGAAGAATTTGCTAACTTGATTTAACTAAATTAATCTATGAGTACGAATTGAAATTTTTATCAAAGTAAATAGATCTAGGGTTTGGAATCCACCACATAGCATTGCATCAAGGATTGTGTTCTTAATTTTTATCTTTTGGAGAGGCATGCAATTTTGGCTGCAAGCCTTTTAAAATGAAAGCATAAAGAGTGTTAGAAAGATCCATCTTTGGTGTAGCATGAAGTGTCTACCTAAGTATGCTAATCTAGGATGCAGCACGCTTCATCTTCCTAGGCATGGATCATCTTAGACTACTTTAGCAAACATGATTAATAACTAGCATGCTCAAAATTTAAATATCATGAAGAAATATTTCATTGGAAATAAGAATTTAAACAAGCTCCAAAATAATAAAAACAAGAACTACAATTGCCCTGATACATTGCTAGGGCTTCATCCAGCCCTAGACTAGATGTTTAGCCGAGCATGGCTTCCGGACGACCTCCCATCTTCAAATGAAATTGATCACCTCCCATTATTCCCAAAATATCCAAAACTCTTCTCTTTCCCCCTCCTTTCTCTCTTTTTTTTTATTTCTTTATCTCTCCCGCTCGTTTCTTCTTCCTTTTCTTCACCGAAACATGGGTTCTCCCCTGTTTTCTCCTCCCCGAGCTCCCTTTGCCACCGAACGATGGCCTCCTTTTATAGTGGATGAATGGTGTCAATGGCGTGGCTGGATCTTGGGAGGGATTCATGGAGCGTTTGATTGTAATGGCCGGAAATGAAGCCGGCCGCTGGATCGACGGGAGGTGGAGGGAAGAAGATGAGTGGCCGCGGGATCGATGAGGTGCTGATTCGGAGTATCTGGATCTCGGAGAAGCCGAGGACTGAGCTGTAGATGAATGCCGAGCTGGGTTTCCGGCGGTTGGGAGCCGATCACGGCTTGGTGCTAGGGATGAATCCGGACGGAAAGATGTTGCAGGTGTCTGTGCGAATGATGAATTGGAAGCGTTACGATCGGAAGGAGAGGCGGGGGATCCGGTCGCTGGCTGCACCCCGTGAAACTTGTGCTGGAACGGGCTGATGCGGAGCATTTGATTCCCGACGGTTGGAGCGGCTCGTTGATTGCAGCGGAGGAGTGATCACCGGCAGAGCATCCGGGAATGAAGACGACGCCATGGCTGGATGCGGAAGGTGCCCGGCTGATCTCCCTCTTGGATTTGGCACGCGGATGATGGGGGATCGGGTTGTTGTGAGCGAGGCGGGATCACGGGAAGGTTTGGTAGCGGGAGGAAGCTGAAAAGGATAGGTAATGGGGAGGGGAAAGAAGATAAACAGTGGGATATCGGGAAGAAGAAGAAGATAAACAGTGGATATTCTTTATTAATTTATTTATTATATTGATTTATATATACTTAATATATATAATTGTAAAACACTGTCATATGAACGTGTTTTCACGGGATACGTTCATATGACAGTGTTCCAGTAATTCTTCCCGAAATATTTTTATTTATTTTATTTTTTATATTATTTATTATTATTATTATTGTTTTAAATTATAAATTTTATATGAAGGCACGCAAGGCATTGGTTGGGAATGACTTTGGGTTTGAGGTGGGTCATGATTGTTGATTTGCTGATTTGTTCTCGAGCCCAATGACATTTAATTCTACTATACCGCTTCAGATTGAACTCACCAGATCAGACCGTGACTTAATAAAGGGTTAAACAAATTTTTTCATAAATTATAACTTTCAATCTAACCAGGACCAAAGCTCATTGATTATACCCTTACTATTGCAACTCCATCAGGTAATAATTCGGGTCAACATATCTCCTCCTTATATGTTTTTATGAAAGATCTCAACCAGAAGAGAGACAAATCAGAGTCCTGTTTTAAGAAAAGTATTATTACCTCTTACCATAATTTAAATTTATTCATTGTTATCAATTCATGGTAAAACAAGTATTCCGTTTAAGAACATTGATAAGGCTGGAAAAAGAATAAATAGATTAATCAGCATTATCACCCCCCAACCTATGTTGCTAGTCCTCGGGCAAAATAAAATTAGAAAGAACAACTCTAATCATTTCGCAGGCATCGGCGATTGCATTACATATGCAACATGGCTTTTAAACCCCTAGGTTACCCCTATAGAACGAGTTTATAGTCTCGTGAGGATTTCAGTGAAGATACCCACAAACTTCAATAAATCATTTATCATAATGTTATTATTAATTTCTTTCTTTTTTTTTTAAATCAATTTGATCTACTGAGGTGAAAAATCAAATTCCAAATGCATACTAGCTAAGAATTTCGAAAACTCTCTTCTTTCTTTTTTTTTTTTAATCAAATTTTAAGATACATAAATGATAAGAATTTCAAAGCACACATGGTTTATTTACTAAGTCAGCCCAAATCCTAGGTCAAGATGCAATTCAAGTTGAAGTCATTAAGTTTCCGTTAGGGAGTTGTAAGACTTATTTATACTGGAGTGCTCGGTGAAATCTGGACCGTACCCAAGCTAAGAGTTCGGATCTCCAAAATATTGCTAATACCCAGTAGTTTCCAAGGATTGGTCGAAGGAACCTACTCACTGATCAAAATCATCTTATCTGCAGGATTTCGAGAGTTGTGGATGTTTACTTAGTACCTCACGGGCTTTATCTGTAATATCCAGTTTACTCGAATTTTTACAACGACGGCTTCACACTATTGTCTTTTCGGTCAATACACATTTTTCCCTTTTTTTTCTTTTTTTCAGAAAGATATATAAATGTGCACTTTTACTCTGTGGTGATTCTCGTGTAACGAGCAATCAGTCGACAACTCTCACACCAGTTGGCATAAGGTGTCGGGCATCAAGACTCCCCTACGGACTTATGCTCGGAGTCCTCATCACAAGCCCATTGACCTTTGACAATAGGTAGCCCTTTTCGATGTTCCTGACTAAATCCATTTTATTGATTTTTTTTTAATTGATTGGATTAGATAAGTAGATTCATCAGGGTCCAAGGTTGCTACATACTATCAACATAATGTCGAGCCTAACCTTAGAAGGGTCGCCAGTGTGTAGTGAAATTCCGAAGTATAATAGCTACAACTCCCTAAGAGAGACTTAATGAAACGAACTTAAATTTGTATACTTCTGACTAGTCATATGGGCTTTAGATTTAATATACCTTGTGTGTTTAGCATTCCTCAGCATTATATGTATAGAAAATGAGGTTTTTTAAACACGAAAACAAAAAAAAAAATTTTAAATTTTTTTTTCATTATTAATTTATAAAAATGAAAATGAACACATTTTTTTAAAAAGTATATTTTTTTTATTTTTTATTTATTTTGATAAACCTGGCATTATAAAGTGAAAACGAATGCAAGAAAAAAAAATGATTAAAAATACTTAAAAATACCCCCCAAACCTAAACCTAACATTGTCCTCAATGTTAAAGAGAATCTAAGAGAATTGGGTTACCCTCCCAACAAGCGCTAAGTTTATGTCTTCAGCCAGACACAGTGGGTCCTTAATTATTTTGATAAACAGGGTTCGTTAAATTAAGGGATTCGATCAATTGCCCGTCGGCAACACAGTCTACATAAGGTTTTAACCTTTGACCATTGGCTTTAAATATGTCCACCATTGAGGTGTTGGATCTCTACTGCACCATAAGGAGAACCCTTTTCACTACGAATGGTCCATCCACCTAGAGCGAAGTTTACCCGGGAAGAGTCGCAACTTGGAATTGAACAGCCAAACCTTTTTGACCAGGTTCGAAGGACTTACGGTTAATATTTTTATCATGAAAAGCCTTAGTCCTTGCTTTATAAATTTAACATTTTCATAAGCCTCATTACGCAATTCTTCAAGTTCACTTAGTTGGAGTTTTCGGTGAGGACCAGCTACTGCCATGTCTAAGTTAAATTTTTTAATAGCCCAGAAAGCTCTTGTTCAAGTTCTACGGTAAGTGACAAGCTTTACGAAAAACTAATCGGTAGGGGGACATGCCAATAGGAGTTTTGTAGGCGGTACGGTAAGCCAGAGTGTATCATTTATCCTTTGAGACCAATCTTTCCTATCGGGACGTACCGTTTTCTCTAAGATGTGTTTTAACTCTCTATTGGACACCTCGACTTGTCCACTCGTTTGGGGATGGTATGGGGTAGCAACTTTGTGGGTGATGTTATATTTGCGAACCAAAGCCTCGAAAGATCGGTTGCAAAAATGAGATCCCCCATCACTGATAATGGCTCGGGTGTACCAAAACGACAAAAGATGTTTCATGTAAAAATTTAATCACAAACTTGTGGTCATTAGTTTTAGTGGCGACAGCTTCTACCCATTTTGAAACATAATCAACCCCTACTAGAATATATTCGAAACCAAAGGATGGTGGGAAAGGGCCATGAAGTCAATACCCCAAACATCAAAGATTTCTACAATTAAAATAGGATTGAGAGGCATCATATCTCTACGAGAGATGGTACCCATCCGTTGGCACCGTTCACAAGTTTGGCAAAAGTTATGGGCATCTTTGAAAAGTGTGGGCCAATAAAATTCACTTTGTAAAACTTTTGCTGCAGTTTTTCTACCCCCAAAATGTCCCCCACAAGCTTGTGAATGGCAGAATGAAAGAATACTTTGAAATTCGCATTCAGGGACACATCGACAGATGACTTGATCGGGACAATACTTGAATAAATCAGGATCATCCCAATAATAGAACTTTACTTGTGAAAAGAATCGGTTCTTATCTTGAGTTGACCAATCATCAGGAATTCGTCCTATGGCAAGGTAATTCACTATGTTTGCAAACCATGGCATTTTTATTCTTTGTACCTCAAATAATTGTTCATCTGGAAAAGAATCGTGTAAGGGTGAGGGATTTTTACAAGAGGGCTCAAGAAGAATCCTAGATAAGTGGTCCGCTACGACATTTGCAGTTCCTTTCTTGTCACGAATTTCTAGGTCAAATTCTTGTAGTAAAAGAATCCATCGAATCAGACGGGGTTTGGTATCCTTCTTTGCAAGAAGGTGTCGAAGGGCAGCATGATCAGTGAATACGGTAACCTGGATCCTAATAGGTAAGATCGAAACTTGTCTAGCGCGAATACTACGGCTAGCAATTCTTTCTCAGTGGTGGTGTAGTTCAATTGTGCATATGAGAGTGCTTTACTAGCGTAGTAGATGACATGAGGTACCTTATCTAGCCGTTGCCCTAAAACTGCCCCAATGGCATAGTCGGATGCGTCACACATTAATTCAAATGGAAGGGTCCAATTAGGGGGCCGTATGATAGGTGCAGTGGTCAATTTCGAGCGAAGATTTTCAAATGCCTCCTCGCATGCTTTATCAAAGACAAAGGGAGTGTCCTTGGCCAGAAGATTGCACAAGGGTTTGGAAATCTTACTGAAATCCTGAATGAAGCGACGGTAGAAACCAGCATGGCCAAGGAATGATCGGATTTGTTTCACAGTTTTGGGTGGGAAAAGATTGGAAATAAGATCGACTTTGGCTTTATCTACTTCAATGCCCCTCTTGGACACGACGTGTCCTAAAACTATGCCTTCTTGAACCATGAAATGGCTCTTTTCCCAACTTAATACTAGGTTGGTCTCCTTACATCTTTTCAAAACTAAAGTCAAATTGTCTAGACAATCATCAAAAGATAGGCCAAAAACTGAGAAATCATCAATGAACACTTCTAGAAAGTTTTCCACCATATCTGAAAAGATGGCCATCATGCATCGTTGAAAAGTTGCGGGTGCATTACATAGTCCAAAAGGCATCCTCCTATATGCAAATGTCCCAAATGGGCAAGTAAAGGTGGTCTTCTCTTGATCGTCCGGGTAGACAGGTACTTGGTTATATCCAGAATAACCATATAAGAAGCAGTAGAAACCTTGACCAGCCAACCGTTCCAAAATTTGATCTATGAAAGGTAGAAGAAAATGGTCTTTCCTAGTCATTGAATTAAGTTTTCTGTAGTCAATGCATACGCGCCAACCCGTGGTTGTACGTGTTTGTATTAATTCTCCTTCCGTATTCTCAATCACAGTGATACCTGATTTCTTGGGTACCACTTGTGTCGGACTCACCCACTTACTATCAGAAATTGGATAAATGATTCCGGCATCTAATAACTTCACCACTTCTTTCTTGACTACCTCCTTCATGTTAGGATTGAGTCTTCTTTGCATTTCTCAGGTAGACTTTGCATCATCTTCGAGATGAATTCGATGCATGCAAACAGAGGGGTCAACCCCTTTCAAATCGGCTACAGACCATCCTATGGCATGTTTATTTTCTTCTAGCACCCTCAAAAGTTTACCCTCCTGTTTAGTAGATAAGTTGGCTGCGATAATTACAGGGAGGCTATCTTCTGGTCCTAGAAAGACATACTTAAGATTTGTTGGAAGTGGCTTTAACTCAAGTTTAGGTGGTGAATCAATGGAAGGACAAAGTGGCGCGCTAGCAATGGGAGGAAGAGGTTCAGGTTGGCTCTTCCAAGGAAGGAAACTCACAGGAGATTGATTGTCAAGTAAGATATTAACTTCTTCTATGGCCTTGTCTATATCAAAGTTGTCAATGTCAAAATGGGCCAGACATGCCTCTAAGGGGTCATCTGCCAAGATATAGGGAAGGGCTTCCTCTACAAGATCATCCATTTCGTCAATTAGGCAACACTCGTCTTCCCTCACATGTTGGTCAGCGGCATGAAATACATTCAATTTAATTTTCATGTTCCCAAATGATATATCCATTGCCCCAGTTCTACAGTTTATACAGGCATTGGCTGTAGCTAAAAAGGGACGACCAAGAATCACAGGGATTTATTTTTTTATGTTGGGCACATGTTCCATATCAAGGACGATAAAATCTACTGGAAAATAGAATTTGTCTACCTTGACAAGAACATCTTCAATCATCCCCCGTGGTATCTTCACAGATCGATCAGCCAATTGTAAGGACACCGAGGTAGGTTTTAATTCACCTAACCCAAATTTTTCATAGACTGAATAGGGTAGAAGATTCACACTTGCCCCTAGATCTAAAAGTGCTCGATCAATGGAGTTATCTCCTATGACACAGAAAATAGTGGGAGCGCTAGGATCTTTGAATTTTGGAGGGGTGTTGTGTTGGAGAATCGAACTTACCTGTTCAGTAAGTAGGACCTTTTTAGGCACATGTGTCCTAGATTTCCGCTTTTGGGTGCAAAGATCTTTGAGAAATTTGGCATAGGAGGGAACTTGTTTGATGGCATCAAGGAGTGGGAGGTTGATTTTAACTTGTTTGAAGACCTCCATCATCTCTTCTAATGAAGTTCCCTTCTTGCCAAAGGGAGAGGGTGCATTAAGTGCTTCAGGGAATGGAGCCTTTGGAATGTGGGTTGTGGCAGATGGTGGACTAGCTGAAGAAGGTTTTGGGTTTTCATGTGATACATTCTTCTCTTCTTCCTCTCCTTCCTTATTGTTACCCTCCCCAACCTTATTATCTATTATACGTCCACTCCTTAGGGTAGTCAAAGCATTAGCTTGCTCATGATTTAGTCGAGTTTCTTGAGCCACGTATTGTCCCCTAGGATTACTCATTGGTTGACTTGGAAGCTTACCTTCCTCTCGCTTGTTTAATGCATTAGCTAGTTGACCCATTTGGGATTCTAGCTTAGCAATTGATTGCGTGTGAGAGTGCAATAGTTGTATGTTTGCCTCCAAACCTTGAAGGGCAGTCAACACCTTCTCCTCAAAGGCTGTATTTCTTTGGGTTGGAGGAGGAGGATGCTGAAATTGGGTTGAGGGACGGTAGGGATGAAAATTCTGAGGGTTTTGAAAATTTTGGGAATTTTTGGGCTGTGTTTGAAGCTTGCTGCTTCCAAGAAAAGTTTGGATGATTTTGCCATCCCGGGTTATATGTATTGGAAAATGGGTGATTTTCCGGTCTAGGCTGTGTTTGAGCAGCATTGATGTGTTCTTGCACGAGTTCGGGGAATTGGGGCGCTGAAGGGCACTCATGAATAGGGTGGGATGGACTAGAACAAATAGTACACACTTGTGCTTGGGAAGAGTTCATGTAATGCCCACCTATCATCAGTTGGTCAATCTTATGGGACAATGCATCTATCTTGCTAGACAGGTCCATAGAATGACTTATTTCACAAATGGTCCCTTTTCTTTGAGAACTCGGGGGTGCTTGACGAGAACATGAAGCATGGTGGAGGGAGTTTTCATTAAGATTTTCAAATAATTGCCATGCTTCATGCTCATTTTGAAGCATAAAAGTGCCCCCGCATGCAGCATCGATCATCTGACGGTTTCGTTCTATCAATCCGTCATAGAAACATTGCACTAGCTGCCACTTAGGTATTTGATGATGAGGGCATTTACGGATTAGGTCTCGAAATCTCTCCCAAGTTTCATGAAATTCTTCTCCCTCGGTTTGGGAGAAGCTTGTAATGGCACGTCTAAACTGGTTCGTTCTTCCTATGGAAAAGTATTTTTTAAGAAATTCTTGTTGCATTTGATCCCAAGAACGAATCGAGTTGGCTTCTAAAGAATTCAACCATTGCTTGGCTCTATCTTTAAGGGAGAAGGAGAATAATCTAAGTTTCAGAGCATCATCAGTGAAATTCTGAATCTTGACAGTGGTGCAAATCTCAAGGAATTCATCTAGGTGTTTATATGGATCTTCATTGGTGAGCCCATAAAAAGATGGAAGCATTTGGATCACACTAGACTTTATTTCATATTGTACAGCTGCTACCTCAGGTAATCGAATGCAAGATGGGGAAGTGTAAATAGTGGGAGTAAAGTATTCCCTCAGGAGTTTGGGTTGTTCTTCAGCCATCTTAAGAGGTGGGGATGATCCTAATGTTTTGATCTTAGCTCGAATGTTCCTAAGGGTTCGTTCTATTTAGGGTCAAAAGGTAATAGGTTTTGTACTCTAGAACGACTACCGTGCATACACTAGTACTCGATTAATCAAGCATGCAATAAAAGAGAAAAGCATATCAATCCTAGTCTTTGTCCTAAAATCACTAGACAGCTCCTAACTGGTTTGAAGAGGGCACCTAAGCCTCCAATCCGGTCTAATGAACCGAGTTGACCAGGTAAGCTCCTAGGTAAGTGGAGGGGTCACGATGCGTCCGCAAAGGTCCCACTTAAAACCCACTTGCCTCGAACAGATGAACTGTCTCCCTTATAGGGACAAAGCTTGCCTAGACATCAACTAAGCCACAGAGCGAAATTGGTACAACCTTCGGTGATCTTCGTCCTATTGAGCTCGAATGTCCCTAGGGGCCAACGTCTAATTGATTTTAATTAAAGATGACACTATGTGAGATTGAGTTCACCTAAGTTGGGCAAGAGTCCAGTGATGAAATCCGGCTCTTATCTTGTTGGGGTGATTGCCCTTACTATGTGCAAATTGATTTGTGTATGTGTATCAAGCATGCATTCACAATTTTGCTATAATTAAAATCAAACAATCACCACAAAATTTCAAACCAATAATTAATTTAAATAAGAAAAGTTTAGAGGTTACCAAAGGGAATTTCTCCAGCAATTTAATTTTTTTTTTTAAGGCAAACCTCTACATCATTGCTTTTCCAGCAGTTCTCCTTTTGATCATCCCAGATTTTTTCCTCGATTCCTGATCAAATAATATATATAAAAAAAATAAATAAAAATTAGTAAGGGAGAAAAAGAAGATAAGAAAAGTAACAATAATAGAAATTTTTTTTAAGAAATTTTTTTAATTTTTAAATAATTTTTTTTTTAATAAGAAAAATAACTATGCTAGCAATCCCCGGCAACGGCGCCAAAAATTGATCGGTTCTTTCAATTTTGAAAATAAAAGCACGCAATAGCACGTATCCTGTAGGATAGTGATTACGGGTGTCGGTCCACAGGGATTGGAGACTAGTTATTTTTCTTTAATAATAAATCAAAAAGAAGAATTTGCTAACTTGATTTAACTAAATTAATCTATGAGTACGAATTAAAATTTTTATCAAAGTAAATAGATCTAGGGTTTGGAATCCACCACATAGCATTGCATCAAGGATTGTGTTCTTAATTTTATCTTTTGGAGAGGCATGCAATTTTGGCTGCAAGCCTTTTAAAATGAAAGCATAAAGAGTGTTAGGAAGATCCATCTTCGGTGTAGCATGAAGTATCTACCTAAGTATGCTAATCTAGGATGCAGCACGCTTCATCTTCCTAGGCATGGATCATCTTAGACTACTTTAGCAAACATGATTAATAACTAGCATGCTCAAAATTTAAATATCATGAAGAAATATTTCATTAGAAATAAGAATTTAAACAAGCTCCAAAATAATAAAAAACAAGAACTACAATTACCCTGATACATTGCTAGGGCTTCATCCAGCCCTAGACTAGATGTTTAGCCGAGCATGGCTTCCGGACGACCTCCCATCTTCAAATGAAATTGATCACCTCCCATTATTCCCAAAATATCCAAAACTCTTCTCTTTCCCCCTCCTTTCTCTCTTTTTTTTATTTCTTTATCTCTCCCGCTCGGTTTCTTCTTCCTTTTCTTCCCCGAAACAGGGGTTCTCCCCTGTTTTCTCCTCCCCGAGCTCCCTTTGCCACCGAATGATGGCCTCCTTTTATAGTGGATGAATGGTGTCAATGGCGTGGCTGGATCTTGGGAGGGATTCATGGAGCGTTTGATTGTAATGGCCGGAAATGAAGCCGGCCGCTGGATCGACGGGAGGTGGAGGGAAGAAGATGAGTGGCCGCAGGATCGATGGGAGGTGCTGATTCGGAGTATCTGGATCTCGGAGAAGCCGAGGACTGAGCTGTAGATGAATGCCGAGCTGGGTTTCCGGCGGTTGGGAGCCGATCACGGCTTGGTGCTAGGGATGAATCCGGACGGAAAGATGTTGCAGGTGTCTGTGCGAATGATGAATTGGAAGCGTTACGATTGGAAGGAGAGGCGGGGGATCCAGTCGCTGGCTGCACCCCGTGGAACTCGTGCTGGAACGGGCTGATGCGGAGCATTTGATTCCCGACGGTTGGAGCGGCTCGTTGATTGCAGCGGAGGAGTGATCGCCGGCGGAGCATCCGGGAATGAAGACGACGCCATGGCTGGATGCGGAAGGTGCCCGACTGATCTCCCTCTTGGATTTGGCACGCGGATGATGGGGGATCGGGTTGTTGTGAGCGAGCCGGGATCACGGGAAGGTTTGGCAGCGGGAGGAAGCTGAAAAGGATAGGTAACGGGGAGGGGAAAGAAGATAAACAGTGGGATATCGGGAAGAAGAAGAAGATAAACAGTGGATATTCTTTATTAATTTATTTATTATTTGATTTATATATATACATAAATATATATATATTTGTAAAAACACTGTTCATATGAGCAGTGTTTTCACGGGATACTGTTCATATGAACAGTGTTTCCAGTAATTCTTTCCAAAATTATTTTTATTTATTTTATTATTTTATTATTATTATTTATTATTATTATTATTATTTGTTTTAAAATTATAAATTTTATATGAAGGCACGCAAGGCATTGGTTGGGAATTGACTTTGGGTTTGAGGTGGGTCATGATTGTTGATTTGCTTGAATTTGTTCTCGAGCCCAATGACATTTAATTCTTACTATACCGCTTCAGATTGAACTCAACCAGATCAGACCGTGACTTAATAAAAGGGTTAATCAAATATTTTTCCATATAATTATAACTTTCAATCTAACCAGGACCAAAGCTCATTGAATTATACCCTTAGCTTGATTGCAACTCCATCAGGTTAATAATTCGGGTCAACACAATCTCCTCCTTATATGTTTTTATGAAAGATCTCAACCAGAAGAGAGACAAATTCAGAGTCTGTTTTAAGAAAAGTATTATTTACCTCTTACCATAATTTAAATTTATTTCATTGTTTATTCAATTTCATGGTAAAACAAGTAGTTATCCATTTAAGAACATTGATAAGTGCTGGAAAAAGAATATTAAATTATAGATTAATCTGCACTTATCAGACTCTCATTCACATCACATGCAAACGGCACATTGCAGGCAGTTATAATCGCAGCAATAATTAAAGCTAAACTTTAAATAGGTGATGATCATGGATTCTAGTTAGGTCGTATTACAAGCACATGCACGTCAATCGATCAACTGGTCTTCAACTCTTGAATTGGTTCCAAGCCTCCTTGATTCGATCTTTGACCAACTCTTGATCCAATCACCATCAACCGCTTAGACCCCTGCTCATCTCATGCATCATCTTCGACTTGATCGTTGACGTACATCACATCACAGAAATACAACCAGATATAAAATAAAAATAAAAATAAATTACATTGCCCTTTTAGGAGGCACGCAGGCCTCTCAAAATATCAAATAAGATGCATGCAAGCATCTGAAAAATTACATGACATCACAAGATCATATCGTAGGTCATTACATTTGATACCAAAAGGGTTTGAATCCTATGATCATCACCGCATGCAACAATTATACTTTTTAGATTTGAAAACTAATTGATTATCTCATGACATAGGTTGCTGATCATGCTAATCATGATTCTAAACTTTGTAATCTCATTAACAATATAATTAGAATCATCATCTTATCACATAAAAATCAGCATGCAAAAATTCAGCAACCCTGAAAAATCTGCATGCAGAAATTTTCAGCATGCATGATCATTCAATTTTCAGATCTAATAAGCCTTTAGATAATTAATTCTTACCTTAATCTACGAAGCCTAAGCTCTGATACCACTGTTGGGAACCCGCCCATTGCCGCTGATATTTCAAAAATAAAATCAGATGGCAGCGGAAGAGGCATGTGCGGGATCGACGTTCATCGCATGAACGTTGTTTCATGACCGTTCGTAGATAGGTAAGGATTAAAAACTTTTTATAACTTTAAGAAGATCAGATCTTCACCTTGTGCGGGTAGATGATCACCGCAAACTGAAGTTCGTGGTTTAGGATGAAGGTTCGCTTGAAGCCGTTAAAGTGCCCCGGACTCTACGGGTATCCACACGAAGCAGAGGACCGATCCAATCGCTCTAATCTCCCCGGGGTGCTAGCTCCCTTGCAGAGATTTCTTTTGATGGCTGATATCCTCTCTTTCTTTCAACTCTTGAATGTACTTGAGAGGAGCAAGAAGAAGGATGAAGAAGAGGAAGAAGAAGAATCCCCACGCAGCCTTCTTTTTCTTCCTTGCGTTGGATGAAGGAAGGGAAGGGGAGGAGGCCGCCAACACTTGAAGTTGTTCTTCCTTTGCTTGCAGCCAAACCAAGGGAGGAGAGGGGGTGATGACGGCTGAAGAGAGGAGAGGAAGCACCTTAGGGGCGTCAGCCCATGATCCCTCCCCTTTTATAGCCATCTAGGGCTCCTACAATTTAGGAGTCCTAGAGTTATTTCCTAAGAGGGCCGTCGGCCCCCTCTCTTCATCCCTCACCTCATGGAAAGGGGAGGGCGTACGCCCCTCCTCATGGTAAACCCTAATCCACATTAAGTAGGGTTTGCAATGCCCTAATGTGGTCAAGTCCTAATCCAATTAGGCTTAGCCCAAGGGTGAACGAATTTGGATCCAATCTAGGTAAGTCCTAATCCAATTAGAATTAAATCAATTTTGACTCAATTGAACTCTTCAATCCTAATCCAATTTGGAGTCTTATTGATTCATTAGATTAATAATTAATTGTGACTTAAGAAACCCTAATCCAAATTAGGACATATTTAATTTTAGTCCTAATTCCAATTAGGACTCTAATTGAATCCGACAGTCCTAATCCAATTAGGATTTCTAGGAATCCTATTCTAAGTAGAATCCAAAAATGAATTCAAAATCCTAATCTAATTAGGATTGTAGGAATCCTACTCCAAGTAGGAATCCCAGTCCTACTCCAAATAGGATTCCTAGTCCTAATCCAATTAGGACTCTAGGAATCCTACTCTAAGTAGGATTTGTGTTTTAAGGTCCAATTAATCAATTCCCATGTTCCTTCTTCAACTGAATATCAATCAAATTGATTACTTGTGATTTCTAATCACTATTCAACCATCGGATCGGTCAATACTTCTAGTGTGTGTGACCCCATAGGTTCTATTCTGACTGGGTAGTGAGATATATTATGATCTCTATCACAATATCATTGAAAACTCCTTTCAATGGATTGGAACGATTCCAACTCTTCTCATTAGGGTTATCGATCATCGAGATAATCCCTGTGAGTCCCACCATCCACCAGTGACACCTAGCAGCATGTAGTGGCTATCCAGTAGAATAGAATGATGAACCCTCTAGGTGCAGTTAACATGTGATACAGTCCTTCTATCGTATTATCCCTATAGGACGGAGGTCATGGATAACTCGTCAAACCCCTTCATGCTGGTCATATGTCAAGATTTATTCGACTCGAGTTCGATAGTGGAAAACTCTTTCTCCACTTTATATTACTGCCCTGGCCAAGGTCTTAGAACTCAGTCTAACAAATCACATTAGGATCATTCTCTTTCTATCAAGGTCGATAGATTCCATGTAAGTGCATACCCTACTTCCTACAGTGAACTTACTGCAGCCAATCTACACTACAAGGACCCATATGACTAGAGACCATGTATACGTGTAGTCAAAGTACAATAACCTTCACTGTGAAGTAGCTGAAGCACCGCAGGTCAAAAGACCAGTCATATTACTGCAACATCCAAGCAAGTCACTGACGAGTGGATAGACATTCCAAGTGACTTCTTGTCTTGGTCACGCTCAGTAACCCTTGTTCTCTAACAAGCACCTGCACTATTACTCTCAGTGTCCCCACACTGTGGACTCGAGTCTCGTCCCATTCCATAAGGAAAGTAATGTGTGCACTGATCTCATCGGATCGATCACCGCCCTCGTGATGATCCATCGATCAGGAGCATTCAGAAATTAATACTAATGATGCATGGCTCAAATTCTTAACTCTTAAGAATATGCATCATTATCTTATTAATTCTTGGACGATCATAGATACATAATCAATATGAATGAAAAGATGCCTTTTATTTATAAAGTCAAATACAAAATTATGTCCCAGAATTAATAATGTGTCAGCCAAAAATTGGGCTTCTAGGGCATACATCTAACACAATCGGGCTTGGGTCGAACCCGATCGAATTAAGTCAAACCCTAATTTAGCCCAAAATGAATCTAATTCAATTTGGCTTAATTTAAAAGTCCAATAATTCAATCAATTGAATTTATTAGTAATCTAATTACTAATTAACCCTCCAATAATTCAATAATTATTTTAATGCAACTTTTGCTTAGGATAATTTTGTCAATCGAATTGACCAAATTATTCCTGAATGATTCTTAATCATTAATCAGCCATTTGATCAACCTAGAAACTTCTATGCGTATGACCCCATAGGTTCGAACCTAAGTCGGTAGCACAAGAACAACTTTCTTGTACTAATCGAAATGACCATCTAGCAATGGTACCCGACGTCCAGATAGGCCGAATGATCGCCAAAGCAATATTCCAAGAACCCATGGACTATGGTTACTATATAATTTATCCCTATGACTCCTAAATGCCAAGATGACTTCAGAGTTCTGTCAACTCTGTAATAAGTGCATCCATGATGTGATTCAACTTTAGAAATCCTGTGACTTCTCACAAGGATTACCCTGGCCAAGGTTTTGCTAAATTGAACACAAGGCATTATCTCCTATTTCCAGAAGGGGTCAATTCCATCTTGACTCACAACTGACTATGCAAGTACTTGGACTAATACCCAGTGACCTTCCGTCACTGAATTAGAAATTCAGGTAGTCTGGTACCAAAGTAATAGTGAGTTGCTTGCTAGTCACAGGTTACGGTCTCAGATCAGAGGGCCAAACTTATACCCATATCCACTCGGAACATCTCTTGACAATAGAGCATTCCGGAATTGGTCACGTTCAGTGAAATGTACTCCTACACTTCACCTGTATGACATATCAGTATCTCCACACTCCTTGGTTAAGAGGACAATCAACATATATGTCACACAACGACCTAATCTCAATAATGCTGTCATCCTAGTAACAGCATATCATTTGATCGCGAACAGTTTTTAAGGACTTGAAGATAAATCCTCCTTTATCATAAAACAAGTCCCTATGGACTTCATCATATAAGAGTTCATTTGAAGATGTACAATGAAATGATGAACAATGCCAAATAATATTTTATTAATTTGTCAATTTATTTACAAAATTTAATCATCAGCGCACTGACGATTGACTCTTAGGATACAATTCCCAGCAACTCCACTTAGCCTAAAGCCAATCGGCACAGTAATATACCCATCTTCGACTTGTGTTCGTTGAACTCTTTAATGCCGAGGACTTTGGCAAATGGATCGGCCAGATTTTTTTTGTGTCAATCTTCTGAAGATCAATATCACCTCGTTCGACGATCTCTCGAACCAGGTGGTAGCGACGTAGAATATGCTTGGTCCACTGGATGTGCTTTGGGTTCTTGCTTGAGCTATAGCTCCAGTGTTGTCACAAAATACAGGGCACTGGACCATCAATGGAGGTGTCACTCTAAGCTCAGTGAAGAACTTCCGCAACCATACAGCTTCCTTAGCGGCTCAGATGCTTGCGATGTATTCTGCTTTTACATGTAGAATCTGCCACTGTATGCTGTTTTGGAACTTTTTCAGCTGATGGCCCCACCCTTAAGAGTAAAGATATATTCTGAGCCCACTTCTTGCTATCATCTGATTTGACTAAAAACTTGAATCGGTATATCCTGTTAGAAGTATGCCCTAGAAGCCAATTTGGCTGACGCATTTTATTCTGGAATATAAATTTGTACTTGACCTTATTATTAATTTATTAACTTGGGCATTCTTTTTCATTCATATTGTTTATGTGTCTATGAATCGTCCAAGAAATTAATAAATGATGATGCATATTCTTAAGAGTTAAGAATTTGAGCCATGCATCATTGGTGATTAATTTCTGAATGCTCCTGATCAATGGATCATCACGAGGACGGTATTGATCCGATCAGTGCACACATATTGCTTTCCTTATGGATGGACGAGACTCAGTCCACAGTGTGGCGACACTGAAGTAATAGTGCAGGTGCTTGTTAAGAACAAGGTACTGAGCGTGACCAATACAAGAAGTCACTTGGATGTCTATCCACTCGTCAGTGACTTGCTTGATGTTGCAGTAGTGTGACTGTCCTTTGACCTGCGGTGCTTCGCTTACTCACAGTTGAGGTTATTGTAGTTTGACTGCACACATACATGGTCTCTAGCCATTATGGGTCCATGCAGTGTAGATATGGCCTGCAGTAGGTTCACTGTAGGAGTAGGGTGTGCACCTATAAGGAATCTATCGGACCTTGATAGATAAGGAGAGATCCTATGTGATTTATAAGACTGAGTTTCGTAAGACCTCGGCCGGCAGCAGTATGCATAGTGGAGAAAGAGTTTCCACTCTCGAACTTAAGTCGAATAAATCTTGACATATGACAGGACGAAGGGGTTTGACGAGTTATCCATGACCTCCGTCCTGTAGGGATCCACGATAGAAGGATGTATCACATGATAACTGCACCTAGAGGTTCATCATTCTATTTTTGCTGGGTAGCCACTACATGCTGCTAGGTATCACTAGTGGATGGTGGGACTCATAGAGATTCTCTTGATGATCGATAAACCCTAATGAGTAGAGTTGGAATCGTTTCGACCCATTGAAAGGAGTTTCAATGATATTGTGATAGAGATCACAATATATATCTCACTACCAGTCAGAGTAAACCTATGAGATCACACACACTAGAGGCATTGACCGATCCGATGGTTGAATCGTGATTAGGATCACAAGTAATCAATTCGATGATAAAAGTTGAAGAAGGAACAAAGAGAATTGGATTAATTGGACTTAAACAAGAGTCCTACTTGGAGTAGGATTCGAGAGTCCTAATTGGATTAGGACTAGGAATCCTACTTGGACTGGGATTCCTACTTGGACTGGAAATCCTATTTGGAGTAGGACTGGATTCCTACTTGGAGTAGGATTCCTATAATCCTAATTAGATTAGGAGTTTGAATTAAATTTGGATCCTACTTGGAGTAGGATTCCTAGAGTCCTAATCGGATTAGGACTTCGAATTTAATTAGAGTCCTAATTGGATTAGGACTAGAATTAAACAAGTCCTAATTGGATTAGATTTCTTAAGTCCTAATTAATTATTAATCCAATGAATCAAGATGACTCCTAATTAGATTAGGATTGAAGAAGTTCAATTGATGTCATGGTTCATTCAATTCTTAATGGATTAGGACTAGCATAGATTGAACCCAATTGATTCATGATTTGGACTAAACCAAATAGGAGCCCTAGATGCCTTTAAAAGGCTTTGAAAGGAGGTGCCTAATGATAAGTGAAAGCCCTCCTCCTCTCCAACTCGTGGCCACCCTTCTCCCCTCTTGGTTTCAGCCGCATCAGCAAAAAGATGAGAAGAAGAAAGTCTTGCGGCAGCCTCCTCCCTCCTCCTTTGCTTCATCCAACGCAGGGGGAAAGAAAAGGGCTGCAGGTGCTTTGATTCTTCTTCAAGATCCCTCCTTCTTCTTCCTCCTCCCAAGCACAATCAAGAGTTGAATTGAAAGGGAGGTGATCAGCCATCAAAAACATATCTCTGCAAGGAGCTAGCACCCCGGGGAGATTGGAACGTTTCGATCGGTTCCTGCTTCGTGTAGATACCGTAGAGGCCGGACACTGAACGGACTTCGAGCGAATCTTCATCCAAAAACCACGATCATCAGTTTGCGGTGATCATCTACCCATACAAGGTGAAGAATCTGATCTTTCTAGTAGTTAAAAGGTTTTTAATCCAAATCTATCTACGAACGGTTTTAAACAACGTTCATAGGATGAACGTCGATCCGCTTATGCCCATTCCCTGCCATCTGAATTTTTTTAAATTTTTCTGCGGCATGGGCGGGTTCCCAATGTGGTATCAGAGCCTAGGCCTCGTAGATTATGATTTAGGATTAAATAGAATTAAGGCATATTAGATCTTGAAAATTAAAGGATTATGCTGCTGATTTTTATGCATGCAGATTTTTCAGGTTGCAGAGATTTTTTTGCATGCTGAATTTTGGTATGCATTGATTAATGATTCTATTATGTAATTAATATGATTAAAAATTAATTAGAATCATCCCTTACATGATCAGCGACTCATGAGATGAAGTAATCAATTAAGTTTCAGATCTGTAATTATAATGCATGTGATGCGAATGGTGATGATCATGGATGACCCTTTGTGAATATGCTGATATGATCTGCCGATGTAATCTGTGATGTTATGTGATTGACATGTAAATCAATTTTTCAGATGCCTGCGAGCATCTCAAATTCATGTATTAGAGACCTGCGTTGTCTCCATGAAAAAGGGTTGTAATTATTCTTTTATTTTTAAATTTTATCTGGGATGTAATCTTGTGATGTATGTTGCACGTCGATGGTTGATCGATGTGTGCCTCCTACAAGCAGCCTTGCACGGGTTGAGATCATAGGTTGATTGAAGATGGATCAAGGAGTTGATTACAATTGAACCTAGGGGATCAAGATCGAGTCAAGAGTTGAAGACGATCAAACCAATTGACGTGCATGTGCTTGTACTATAACCCATCCTGGATCCATGATCATCACCAGTTACATTTACTATTTTTTATATATATGCCTGGATGTTTAATGTTTATGCCTATGCATAGCGGGTAGATGGATGTGTGCGTGAGATGCGAGTTGCCAATCGAAATAGACCTAAACTAAAACCTCCTCAATCAAGTCGAGAGTGAACCAACATGAGCGGGTCATATTAGATTAATTGATCTAATTGGTGTCTAGGAAAGCATGAAAGGTGGTTACTTAATTCAGGACCTTACTCTCTGAGTAAGGGGAGCCTCCCACCTGCTTACCTGGCCAATTGTTCGATTACCTCTTATGAAGAGCTCAAGTTGCAAACACTAAGACCTGATTAACCAATATTAAGTCAATAGGTCTTCCACTGTAGTAGAGCTGCTAAGGTCTTTCTGATGTTGATTTGTCTCGGCTGGACAGAGTGGGCAAGTTGCATCGGAGGGCTGGACCTCTCTATAGACATGAGATATTGTAGGGTAAAGGTGGGGTTGGGCACCAATAACTGTTAGGTGAGGACCCAATGATAACTTTATTTCTACGGTTATACGGTGGGTCTGACTTAACTAAGAAATGGGACCAATAACTATTAGGTGAGGTCTTCATGACTTAGAACCAACTAGCACTGCAACATGCTTGAGAAGCATTGTACAAGAGTTGTACACTCATCTATTTATGTGTCACCAATAACTGTTAGGTGAGGTGGCATGTAAATCGGTGGGAGCACCGCAGTACCCACTAGAAATCCTAGTCGTATAGGATTTCTGTTTTTCTACCAGGGGATTGTGAGGAATTCGAGAAAATAGTGGGAGGCATATTTGTTCTAAAAGACCCTAGAACAAATTAAGATCAAGTACAAAATTCTAACTAGAATCTTTACTCTCTGAGGATTATAATGTCAGCTTCTAGACTTTAACTCATATCCTATAGAACAACCGTTTGACCAAACCCAATTATAAAGACTGGCTCAGCAAATTTTAAAATAGTTTTGAATTGTGAAAAATTAGGGTATGTGCTAGACCATGGAATTCCCGTATTACCAATCTGTTCGATCACTGATCAGCGTGAGACGCATACTAAGTGGACGAACGATGATAATAAAGTTAGGTGCTACATAATGGCATCCATGTAATAAATTATAATGCCAGCATGAGAACATGAAGATTGCCAAGGACACATTAAATCACCTGCAATAGTTGTATGGTGATCAGAGTCACGCAGCTTGGTTTGAATGTCCAAGAGGCTCTACAAGGCCAAGATGCGCGATGGGCGTCTGTCCATGATCATGGTTTGACCATGATAAAGGACTTAGAGAAGCTTGAGAAGCTCGGCATGACCATGCACAAGGAATTGCAAACGGATTTGATCCCACAATCCCTTCTAGCTTCATATGAACAGTTTATAGTAAATTACCATATGAACTAGATTATATGCACCAAAACAGAATTGTTAAATAAATTGGTAACTACCTTAGGGACCTTGAAGAGTTCAAGGGGCATCGTTCTCACTGTCGAGTTGGTTTCTACTTCCAAGAAAGAGTTTATCTGAAAGAAGAAGAAGCCTGCAAAGAAGCAGAAGAGCAAGAAAATGCCAAGTAAGGAAGTTCCAAGAAAAAGGCCAATTGCAAGGAAAAGTATTTTCATTGCATCATGGATGACCATTGGAAGAGGAACTGTCCTACATACATGAAAGCATAAAGAACATGAAGGGTGACAGACCTTCAAAAGGTATGTCAGATATGCTCAGGATAATTAGGGACTGTTACCTGTTGCTAGCAAAATTTTGATTTCTGTATCTTGTTTAGCATAGAAAGATTTTTATAAACTACTGTTCCATTTATTTGAGAAATAAATTGGTTCAACATGGTTTTATGATTGACAGTCTCTATCACATACATATGGATGCATCTATGAATGTATCTGAGCAAAAATGAGTACCATAGGATCTAATAGATCTAGAAATGAGATAAATCTAAAGTATTTGTGGCACCTCAGGCTTGGCCATATAGGAGAAGACAGAATAAACAAATTGAAGAAACATGGGCTTCTAGGCTCATTGACTTTCGAGTCATATCCGATTTGTGAATCCTGCCTTCAAGGAAAGATGGCCAAAATATCCTTTGTAGGACACAGGGAGGTCCACTAAAATACTTACCCTAGTACACACTGATGTGTGTGGCCCATTCGATGTGCAGGCTAGGGGTTGTAATTTTTACTTTATTAACCCGATGATTACTTATGGTATGGATATGTGTATGATACACAAATCTGATACTTTTGAAAGGTTCAAAGAGTTGAGATATGAAGTAGAAAAAAAAAAACTCATTAAGGTTCTTCGATCAGATCGAGGAAGTTGAATAACCTTAGTGGAGAGTTCCGTGATTATCTCAAGGAGAATGGTATAATTTCATAATGGACTTTCTTCTGGTACAACCTCAGTCTGACACCGGAATACATCTAGTGTCAGAGAGGAGGAATCAGACTCTATTGGATATGGTCCGGCTCCATGATGAGCTTCACTAATTAACCTTGTTTCTTTAGATAGATGCCCTATTTCAGCTATTTACTTATTGAATAGAGTTCCTCTAAAAGTCCGTTCTTACCAACCATATGAGATGATAGACATGTAAGAAGCTAAGTCTTGGTTACTTCAAGATTTGGGATATCCAGCCCACGTCAAGCGACTACAGGCCAGACAAGCTAGAGGAAAGGACAATTAAATGCTCGTTTTATAGGATATCCTAAAGAGTCATGAGGATACGACTTTTCATCCCAAAGGATCACAAAGTGTTTGTGAGAGCTGATGCTATTCTTCATGATATAGTTTATCCTTTACAGAGACGAGTGGGAGGAAAAATTGAGCTTGAAGAGA
>NW_024069970.1:0-22709 GCF_009389715.1 Phoenix dactylifera
TTCTGTAACATAAAGTAATGAGCTCATGTGGTCTTTGAAAGAAAATCAGTTTGATATAGTCACACTTGAAACCTGATAGCTTATTCAAAATGTCAAATCTTTACTCTCTCTCTCTCTCTCTCTGCTCGTGCAAGCATGATATATTGTCTTAAAATAGAAAATGTCTATACTGGAACATAGGTCCTAATGTACACTCAAATCTGAACTTTCTGACTTCAAGAAGCATACTTAATGATTTAATATGATTAAATTGTCTTGCTGACTTTGATAGGATTGCAGGAGTCTCCTGCCACTAGGACTTTCCCAGCAAACCATCAAAGCACGTCTAACAATTTATTTTGTTATTCTGTAGTACACCTTTTTTTTTTTTTTTGCTTTTTGGCATGAATGCAACACCTGTCATCCAAACTACCTGATTGAAGTATGGGAATCTACCAATGTTTCAACTGTTTTGTTTTTATTGGAAATTTGATCAATGAAGCTCTTTGGATAGGTTTTCAAATGGCATAGGTGTTGCCTTTAAAGTTCTCCTGTATTTTCTAGGTTCTTTAATTCATGAACTATTATCCCTGAAATGTTGCCATTGGATGGAATGCACTTTCATCTACATCACTTGTAGATGGAAAATGTGATCGATCAACAGAAAAATTTAAGATAAACACTTCTTATAAGTTTTAAGTTGAGGTTTTGAGTTTAACAACTCGTGACTCTCTTGCCATCAGGTCAATTATTAGTTTTGCAATAATTACATTCTGGAAAATTCTTTGAATGCAGGCTGTTTTGGAAGATAATCATACTCGCACAGTCAGGTCTTGTGCATGGTCTCCTAGTGGAAAGTTACTGGCAACAGCAAGTTTTGATGCTACCACTGCTATATGGGAATGTGTCGGTGGTGACTTTGAATGTGTTGCTACACTGGAGGTACAACTTTCATGAGGATGTATTGTGGTTTTCATATGTTATTTGAATTGGTTCAATGATAATAAGTATTTATGCATCTGTTTTATGTATAGGGTCATGAAAATGAAGTTAAGAGTGTTTCATGGGATGCTTCTGGCTCCTTGCTAGCCACATGTGGTCGAGACAAGACTGTTTGGATATGGGAAATGCAACCTGGTAATGAGTTTGAGTGTGTATCTGTGTTGCAAGGTCATACCCAGGATGTCAAGATGGTGCAATGGCATCCATTTATGGAGGTTCTGGTTTCTGTCAGCTATGACAACTCAGTCAAGGTATAGAATTGTTGAAATAGTGTCTTTTATCTTCTAGAAAAAAAAGATGTTTTCAACTTCCAGTAGTTTCTTTATTGGCTGGATGAGGTTAGCAATATCCAGTGTGGTGCTAGATCTGGGCAGAGGATGGTGACAGTGATGATTGGCATTGTGTGCAAACACTAAATGAAGCTAGCAGGTATTTAACTTGTCACATTTTTCTTTTCCTGTCAGTGAATTCAATTATTGTTGTTGTATCTGCTAAAGATGAATGATGATTATGGAGATTTTGCCTTCTGTGCAAAAAGAGTTAAACAAACAAGTGACGCTCAAGATTTCACAAACAAGGAAAAGTAAAGGGAAGAAATAAGCACAATATTATTTAGTTGATCACAAATTCAGGATATGGGAACAATTGCAAAGGCATGTTGTTCGGCATGTTAGCATAATAGCAGTTTCATTGCTATTCAACATTGGCACTAAAGTTCCTGATGAATTGATGCAAGAAAACATGTTCTCAATATAATCATCGATTATGCTAGCCCATAAACATTTGTCCTCATATGATCCACTAGTGTTCCATAGCAAGAAAATTTATTATTGCATGCAAATCTACTCGAGTTGATGAGCAAGTAGCCAGTTGGCTGTTTGGTGCAATCCTGTTAACAAGCTCCAACAAATATCTACCACTTATTCTTGTAATTTTGTCATAGAAAATCATCTACAGAGAAAAAGACATGGTTAGTGTTTGATAATTAATCTCTCTCTAGCCCCCCTTCTCTCATTAGCCTCCCCCCTCCTCCCGCCCCACCCCAAATTTTTTTCCAAATTTACTGAGGAGATACAAGCTTATGGGTTTCATGCTCCCCATTAAGTACATAAATTGGCGGTTCATCTTTCTATTCATTCTTCCATTCAATTAAATATTTGTGGTTTAAGTTCTATACAAGGTAAACAAATAAGGTTCCTAAGTCATAAAAATATCAAAGATTTAAGATAACATCGTTTGAGTTTGTAAGAAAATATTAGATGTTGGTCAATGCACTATTTTAGAAAAAGTTACGTCTGAATTGTTTATTTTGGTCTGATCACAGTATTTCTGATTTTGGAATCTTTACCTTAGGATCTTTTATGAGCATATGTTATGCTTACATAATATGTGAGCTATAAGGAGACTGAGGTTTGCCATACCAACCCATATTTTTTTGTACTAGGCATATTGTACCATACCAGTAAGGTATCGATATATGCTGAGATTCAATACGACACAAGGACCAAATTGGCCTGTACTAAGCCCGTACCACCTGATTCTAGCAATTCCATGTCTGGGCATAAGAAAAGTGCCTCTCGACCTGGTGTTGGTACAAGAGCTGTCTTATATCGTACACATAAGGTACTAGTATAGTACCCTATATTGGTATAATAAATCTTGAATGAGACAAACAATAATCACACAATATTACCTTGATATTTATTTGCTTATTTGGATTATGGTGAAACAAATGTCCATGTTTGCAATGCATACTTATTACTCTTCCTCCTTTTTGTGCATACTCGAAAAATAATCCTTGTAGTAGCATTTTGAGATTGCACGAGATATTGACTTGTTTTTATTTTGTGCTTTGTAGTGGTCATACATCAACAGTTTGGGCAGTGTCTTTCAACTCTAATGGAGATAGAATGGCTACCTGCAGGTATGTACTTAACTTGTTTGTTATAGTAAATATTCATAAGAAAAGGTCAATAAAATAGTTATTAACTTTGCAGTGATGATCTGACATTAAAGATATGGGACACTAGTGCTAAAGCATCTGAGACAAGTGGCAGTAGCTGTGGATCTTGGTGAGATGCAACTATACTTTTGACTCCTCAATCATTTTGCATGGTTTATGTAATTTCTCTTTTAGGTGTATAAGTTTCTAAGACATTTCAATGAGAGATTGTTGTTACGAAATTTGTTTATGTAATTAATGTGCATTCAAGTTTTTGCTACCAAGATTTGTTATAACATAGAGAATGTATTGTACTATAACCATCAAGCTTTGTTCTCAGTATGAGCATAGAGAGTTTTCTGTAAAAATATTTAGTTAATTTTTATCAATAGGGAACACCTTCATTAATATGAGAGCATACAAAACCAAGAAGAAGAATATTTCTTGTTTCTTTCATTTTCAAGATATGCGTAGGGAATTATAATGTTACTTGAAGTTGACCATTTGGACTGCTCATCTTTTTTTTAATTATTTGTTAGCAAGTTCTCTCCTAATATTCTACATAGTTATTCAATAAAACCAGCACTATGGTACCCTTAGCTGCTTTCTATTAAGTTGGAAGCTATCTTTCATTGAGTTCATTGAATTGCAAAGGCCTCATTGGTTGCAGAATATGCAATGGGAGGATAGGTATCTATATTCCTCACTGTTCCTCCAAAAGGTACTTAACTACTTATCCCATGGGATAAGGCTATTTGCAACCATGGGAAAAAAGATGAAAAGGTTAAAAGGTGGGATGAAAAAAGTAAAAGGGGAGGAATAACTCTTCATAAAAAGGTGATCGATTAAGTTTATTCTGCACCCACAATGGTTTTGTTCTTTGAATTCTCACTTATTACATGCTGAATAGAATCAAACTGTTCCATTAAAATGTAAAATGTTTGGCAGGGTAACCCAGTATTCCTTTTATTTGGACTTATTCTGTGACGCAAGGGACAAAAGGTATGAGCCATTCAAATTTGTCTATCTAATAGATCGACCCAAATTCTATAAAGAATGGGAGGTGATTTGAGAAGATGTGGTTCAGAATGCGACATTTTTTCAACATGTCTAAAACCAGATTTGTTTGAATACTTGCATGATCACAAAGTGCATGTTCAGAGAAATCATCAAAAGCAAAAACTTCATAAAGTGCAGGAGTAGATTCAGAAATGCTAGGGGATAGAAAAAGTTAAGAAGAGAGTGTTTAAAGAATATTCCAAATGTCTTGATGAATTTATTTCAGAATAATTTGGGGAATATTCACAAAAAGTTGTTATTTATTAATGTAAGTTGGTGAATTGTCCCTCTTACAGCAAATATTGGGAATTTGGGATGGTTAGGGGAGTATTGCTAATGAAGATTTGAGATGATTGGAGGTTTTTGCCCATAGATCCTCGAAAATTGTCTTTTTTTTTTTGGATCAGATGTATTATACAGCTCTTGTATAAATACATCCTTTAGAGTCATAGAACAAAAGATCATGAAGCGGTTAAGGTGTAGAGGAGGAGGCCCAAGAGAAACCATTTTGTGTGATTCACAACATGTGACGCAACCCAATCTGCAGAAAATTGTCTTTAGGAGTTGTATGATAAAGAAACATGCACATTAATATCTTTATTTGAGGGAAAGTGGAGGCAAAACCACCCAGAATTCAGAGAAGAGAAAGACTGTGATAGAAAAGAAGGGAGAAGAGGAAAGAAAGAAAAGGAAAAAATTCTCCACAAGATAGACAGAATGTATCTACTATAAAGTAGAACATCAGCAAACCTATGTACTGCTTCTAGGTGCTTAGAACATTTGTTGAATAACCGAATGCTTACCTGAACTTGACTCTTCATTGAAGATTGATTTAGAATTATATTTGCATTTTATTGTGTCCAACATGATTATGAATCAGTATACACAGTTGATAAATGCACTCAAATTTCTCCAGGAATGTAAGATGATCTCCATCTGTCCAAAATGATATGAAAGAACTTGGGGAGTGCTGAATATTTAGTTTGTCCAAAACATCAACCTGAATGGTTTTGGTAAAGTTGCATCTCAGAAATAGATGGTCGTGCTGACTCCCACAAGTTCACTGCAAAGTTCATCTCCAAGTACACATCCTCAAGGTCCCGTCTTAGAAACAGATGGTCGTGTGACTTCATAGGTTTCACCGCAAAGTTCATCGCAGAGTACGCATCCTTAGAAGTTCTGCCTGACTCCTCGTTCATATTTTCTCTATTGTTGAATCTGTTGTTGAAGCTTAACAATTTTGATTTTTACGGGCACACATTTCCATATTTAATTTTTTCAAAGGGACACCATAAGCAACTAGAGCTCAAAGGGTTGTAAGAGTAGTGGTTGTGAACTTTTGTAGAGGCACGATCTCTCTTGAGAATGTCTAGTGTTTGTAGATGGCCTGTGATGTTCAAGCAGGTAGAAGTTTATTCAATTCCAAAGGGGAGAATATGAATGACCGGACTTGTGAAGTAGAGAGTCTCCTCGTCCACTGCAATGCAGCCAGTGGTTCATTCTCTTTTGCAGCAATCGTAGGGTTGGGAATTGATAGCGGTGGGAGAACAAAATAACATCCAGAATATTAACAACCAACATGTTCCGCTTGAACCGAATTTTGTTCCTAAAACGGAGGCAAAACAGCACAATGCTTTTCCATGTGAAGGAGAGTCTTTTTGTAGGTTTCAACATGCACATTAATAGTATCATGTCAGTCAGATGGGTTTTGCTTCCTATTGAAAACTTGTAATTTATTTGGCAATGGACATTAGAGGAAACCCACTTGTTGCAAATCTTGTTTTACCTATTTTTTGAAAGGACAAGGGGGATCAATGTAGTGGAAAAAGGATCTTGTTCATGAGGTATCTACATCTAAAACTGCTTAAAGTGATTGAAGAAAATTTTACCAAGCTATTATGTGATTCTAGAGTTAAATCTTTCATCTCGGGATATCCTAAGACTGCCAATCATAAGATCCTTTGAATCATGCTATCCACAGTTGCATTGGTTGTATGCTCTTTGAAGCCTTTCTTGGCCTCACAATCTCTAGCTAACTGCAAGCCAAGGAGATGCTTCACACAAAGAGTAGATTTATTTCTTTAGATCAATCTCTCTCTTTCCTATTTCTTTAGTAGAGCTTGTGGTGCCCCTCTCTCTTATTTTTCTTTTCTCTCACATATTACACAATGAGCCACACCATGCCCCCTATTTAAAGAAATATATAGGAGAGAGCTATGATTATAATGTTGGCTCCAACTTGGGCAACTTGGTAATCCTAGTGACAACTAGGACATCAAGAAAAGGGGTGTTCCTTACTTGGATGCCTCCTCTCTTTGTAGTTGAACTCCCCAGAGAGTTCGGAGAAATAGGGAGGGGCAGCACACTAGGAAAAGTGGCCACCTACTTCTATATAAGATTTGCAAAATTAATTAAACATGTTTCAAAATATAAACAATAGGTTGGGCCCTAGGACTCCCATGTCCAGATCATGTATTTGCCCCAGTATGGACCACAATGCCATAATTGAATGATTCCATGTTGGATAGCTTAATCTCTTCCAGTAAATCAGTGTGCTCCTTATCAATGGTGCAATCTTTGTGTACATGGTTGATAGGTTTGGTCCTAAATTTACTTATCTCTAGATTGCAGCAATGTGTCTTACCCATAGATTGAAGGATTACTTGCAACATGGACGGAAGAATCGTCCTAAACCGCCGATTCGGGGGCTTACCGAGCCGTACCAGGCGGCAAACTATGATGGTTTGGGCAACGAAACAGAAACTGGCGGATGGAGGAGAAAAGGAGAAGGAAAGAGAGAAAAAGAAAGAGAGTGGGGGAAGGAGAGAGAGGGGAGGGTGGCTGCCGCCGATAGAGGGCTGGGGATTGCGCGGAGGGGCGAAGGAGGGGCCTCGGCTCTGTTCTCCTGTTTCGTTTGAAATAGGAGTCTTGGGGGCTCCTTTTATTTTTGAACTTTTTACAATTAAGTTGGTAACTCCTTGCCGACTTCACTTTTTTTAAAAAAAAATAAAAATAATTAAGTAAAGTCGGGCAAGGGGTTTGCCGACTTCACTTAAAAACTTTGAAAATAAAAAAAGAGCCTTTTTTAGGGCCCTTGTTTGAACGAAATAGGGGAACTGAAGGCGGAGCTCTTCCCTCCGCCCCTCCGTGCAGCTCTCCGGCCCTTCGTCGGCCTCCGTGGGTCTTCTTCTCTCTCCCTCCCTCTCTCCCTTCTCTCTTTCTTTTCCTCTTTCCTGTTCTCCCTCTCCCCCACTCCCTCTACTATGTTGGTATAGGCACGGAACGACATGGGGGCATATCGAACCTTGCCCCCGAACAACCGGTTAGGGCCCTGGTTTCGGCACAGCAATCTTTGATTTGTAACATTCACACCTTAACTCTTGATGGTGATTTCCAAGGTGCATTGCCATTATTGACTATTCAATGTAATAGCAGACTCATATGCCAATGCGAGGTCACCACCCTAGTGAAGAAGGAACTCACTTAGGCCCTGTACATTTCAACAGCCACATAGGTGTGATCCTATCCTTACCAATAGTTATGAATAAATTTACAGCATTCATGGACTCTTTTTTGGCATTAGGACTGATGTGGGACATATACCTAACACTGTTTAACGATGATACAAATGAAATATCCATGTTATATTCTAACCAATCTTTATAAATTACATGAAAATGGATTTTAGGGGATGCGGAAACATTTTACCCAGTCAATACCCTTTGAGCGTCATCATAGATTTCTTATTAAACATGTTGAGCAGTTGGAGATTGTTGAAGGAGATTGTGATTTGAAGTTATATGAAGTAAGAAAAGTTTCTTACCCCCTATAAGAAAGCTTTCATGAATTGTAGGTATCCTGGAGGAAGCAATTAATGGTATCTTATTTTTGTGCCCCCATGGCTGACAAACCATCTAAACATGTTAATATATGTGCATACAGGTACAGCGTTAGCTAGAATTAAGTGCCAAGGAGGTTGAAGATTCAGTTCTCTGCTCATGCAAATTCTATGATGGACCTTATAGATTGGGGGATTTGTAGTGTTTCGACCATGAACTATAATAGAATGCGTAAAAAGTTTAATTGTATATATTATATGTGTGTTGGTGGTCTCTTACTGACAATTTTAGTAAAAGAAAATAGAAAATGGCAATTAAGTTGCTATGCTGAAATCAATCAAACAATCAATCATACATACATACATACACACACACACATGTATACATACATACTACATACATATGTATGTATATAACATACATAATATCCTAAAACAGATAAGAGACAAATTCAGTTAATTATGATGCTCCCGAATGATAAATAAAATTGATGAATTTCATCATGCTCTGAAATTGTCCATTTTGTGCCTTCTTGATACATAGGTAAGAATCTTTGAAGCATCAGATTTTTAGTATCCTTGTCATTTTGATGTTGCAGATTATGTCTAATAATGTGAATTTTTTGGTCTTGATGTTCCATCATTGGTTCTCATGATAAAGACTCTCTCTCTTTCTCTCTCTTCCTCCTTCCTACACACAAACACAACTATTACAGTCATGCAGTTACTGTTTATTTCCTGAGTAAACCAAAATAAAGTCCCTTCTTTTAGCTTTATTCAGGTTAATTTAGCCAACTAACTCTTTGGTCACCTGATTGAAGACCCAATGACGAGGGTTACTTTTGGGATTTCAGAAAAATTGAAAAGAACCTTTCCATACCTAATGGTTTTTAATTAACTAAGTTAAAACTATTCAGGGAGGCGGGTTCAAATAGTTTTACTTGGTGAACAAGGAATAAGTACCTTTTTGAATAAAGTTATTTAAATATCCCCAGTTATTTTTTTTGGAAACATAGGGCCATTGTGATTGTAAAAGATTTTAGATAAATAACATTATTCTTTTACTACATTGGTGATTCAATTATGAATGAAGAACCTTGACTTCATGTGTACGTAAAGTAATGCAAAAATACAGGCTTGGTTGGGTTTATCCAAGCATGTGTCCAAGCTACTAGACTTTGTGGCCTTTTGCATGAGTTTTATCCCTTAAAAGTCTGAAGAAACACGAATTCATCTAGGACTCGTACTATGATTTAGCATTACAGTTATCATTATTTTAGTTTGAAGATTCCATTCCCTCTGCAGGAAACATTTTTTAGCATCAATATTCCTATTTTTCCATTAGTAACTCAAAAAAGGCTATCAAGACTTCATCATCTTATCCACCCCCCAAATTTTCTTGTTTTAAAGATCAGGAGCAAGTTTAGTTTTCCTTACACGAGGAACAAATTCTTCCAGCCAATTTGGTTGGTAAGGCTGGAGTCTAACTGAAATCACTTGGTTTCTGCTGGCATGGTCCAGAATCTTCTTCCGGCCTATACCAGAAGATTTTCAGATGTTGAATGCCCTAATTGTAGGATACCTTCCAGAGGAATTACTCTCATTCGCATGATGGTAAATATGTATTTTGAATAATTTAGAAGTCATCGAGGGTCGAGGCCCAATCTACATGCTTGACATATTTATTTTATCAGCAATCTGCAATCATCTTTTGTTATCTGATAAGAACGTTTTTCTGGTGCTGTCCAGGAGACACCTCTGTACCATCTCTGGTTATCCATGATCGAACCATATTTTCAGTTAATTGGTCAAGGTATATGCTTCAACATCATGTATTCTCTTTAACTTTTAAGTCGTAATCTAAGTTGGACAGATTCAATAGTGTCATATCTTGTACGTCTGACTACTTTAACTTCATATAAGTAGGCAAAAACTGTTGCTTGTGGAAATGCAAAATCAAAATGTAAAATTTAAATTTTACGGTCTGTGTTGTTTTAACAATAATGGAGTATTCTGAACAATCTGGAGCACTTAAGGTCCTGGTCCTCCTGAAGTCATTGACCCCCCCTCCGCTTTCTAACTGCTCATAGGTAGTAGCAGTGTAACATGATTAAATTCTATGGTGAAATTGCCCAAATTTCAAGGCAACAGTTGAGAATAAAGTCTACGAGTCCAACCTGCTGCACCTTGTATAGTCAAAGGAGAACTGCATCCTCATCATGACCATTTATTTGCATTTTTTTTAAGATATAAACTTTCTGTATTCATCGTGGGGGTTTATTTGTACAAGATAATACACTTTGTACTCACACAACAACCTAAACTATGTAGCTCATATCAATTTTTCATGCGACAGTTAAGAGAATAAATTGTAGTTAGGAGATATTGTTGCTTTGTTACTATCGCATATTTGTTTGCAATTATAGATATTAAAAGAAGATAGTTCATTTTACAATAACATTTCATTTGCAAATTTTCAGTCAAGAAATTCACATTGTTCCATTTCAACAGGGACGGTGTCATCGCTAGTGGAGCAGCTGATGATGCTATTTCGTCTTTTTTTTGAGAGCAAAGACAACTCGGTATTTCTCAATGCTCCTTTGGTTGTTCTGAGTGATATTTGCTTGAAGTGTTCTTTTTACTGGCAGGACTGGGTTTATTGATTCGATTATGTGCTGCTGTAAACTACGTAGAAATTTCATTGTGAAATTCTAAGCAAGTTGCTAATATTAATTCATCTGTCTGTGATTAGTTTTGCTCCCCTCCAGTGCACTTTAATTTATCTCATCTATATAGTTTAATTTTGTTTTCTGCTTTTGCCTTCATTTCCCACTGTCTAATGCTTTTGTAAGGTTTATCATTATTCAGATTACTCTTTGAAGGCCATATGTATTCTGAACATCAATTATTCTTTTATTTTATTTTCTTTCGTTCTCATATGCAAGCAATCCTGGTCACCCTGTAACTATCACGACCCACGCCCTGATCCGACGGGCCGCCGTGACGGTCCTAGGATGCGGGTAGGCATAAGGCCACCAGCCACCACGTAGAACCTTACTTACTTATCATGATCATCAATGAATCCCTCAAAATTTTGGCATGATACATGCACAAAATGATCACTTTTCCTATTTCTATATTTACCTGTCAGGATATATCAATACATACACAACCCACCTGTCAGAGCAGCACATATAACCTGCTACCAATATAAACCTGGACAAGATATCGCAATACATCATCACAGGCACACAACTGATCTGCACATATATATATATATATACCTGCTTCCCAATCCATCCATGGTCAACCCATATCCACAAAAGGATCTATGACTGTAACTATACACTATGTACAACAGAAGGTTTATTTTACAACCAAAATGTATAAACCTCTATCTACATTATACTATGGAGCGGTACAACCAGCAGGTAACTCTAACCCTGCTCCCTCTCTAAACGACATATGTCTTGCACCAAAAATATCAAACTGGGGAGTGAGTATATGAATACTCAGTGAGTGGAGTAGAGAGTACTATGCACTTGAGACAAGATATAATCATGGCTTGAGGTGAAATCTCAAGAGCATATGAATGGTGATCAATAACAAGATGAACATGAACTCAACATAAAGAATATGGAGTAAATCATTAATATCACCATAATCAATATCAACTTATTTGAAGCACATATGGAATAATCAAGTAAACATATATGCTACTCATGAATATGCTCAGGCAGATCATAATGCTGGAACATACAAATCGGGTGTCAATATGCTGAAACATCGATAAACAGCTATCAGAAGGTGGGTCTTACGCCCCAGGCGAAACACAACTCCCTACTGTCATATGCATGCATAGAATATTACACCACACCAATAATGTAAATGCTGGCCAGTATCCAGAACAGAAATCCATAGAAATCTGTGAGAATCACCTCAGATCTGAATACTATCAGCACCTCGTGGGAATGCTACATCCGCGGAAAGCCATACTGCACCTTACAGGATCTTACTATGCCCGGTGGCAAGCAGATATATAAGTCGCAGGACTGGCCGATCCTACGCCTAGGGCCGTGTCTCCTCCTAGGAAGGGACTGGGTTCTGCCCACCTAGAAGGCTACTATGTGCACACAGGCCGATGTCTAACCCCATCAACTATGGGTGTCCTATAGATACTGCCAAGCCATGCATGAATGACATAATGCACCTTCCCAATACTCAACTATAAAGGAGTATAATCAAGACTACCACTCACTCGACCACGATCCAATCATAAACTAACATCAGCGTTGGGAGTGAAGAGTCAAGGGAGTGCAATGCAACTCAATATACCACTAAAAAGGCTCTACAAGTCTTTGAAATAGAGGAAATGAAATCAATTTTACAAAAGAAGTCATTTTCACAACTCGGAACCAATTTAACTACTCTTTTATCCCTTGTAATTCCTCTCAATGTTTCCCTCAAATGCATGTCCAAATAATCAAGCATGGAGAAACAAGATTATAGAGGAATCTACTACAATATCAATCAATATGCTCAAGTGGAATCAATTCACACTTGGCGGCATTCATGAAAATGAATTAAGAATGCTCATGGTGCAAAGTACATGACTCCCACTCACCTGCCAATCCGGCACAATCCTGATACACCTTTAAAATCTACAGAAGGCAGTGGGGGACTTCTTCTTGTTCCCTAGCTTCTTGCCCAACTGTGACATGCATTAATTATACATTTAGTCTTGTATCAAGGACTCATAATCTATGTATCAATCATAAGCATAGAAACTTTAATTGACTCAAACTCCCCCTTCTCTAAATCTTTTCTTTTCTGTTTTACTTTTTTTTCTATTAATTAACTCACCATTTATGTGTATTAGGGACTCCCTTTGCATGAGTACAAGGTCCCCCTTAGCCTAATCTAGGCTTAATACCCTATTATGGCATGAAATTTCTTATTTTCCCACCCGGATGAACAATAACCCGGACCAACAGCGGTTACTTCATCCCGGGTTTGATCTACTTTCCAAACTTCAAACTCTATGAAATTTATACCTAATATTCTACACTTATAGGGGTTTCCAGAAAGGTAACTTGCATCACCATTGGAGGCCGATTGACCTCCGAATATGTCACTGAAGTCAGGACATCGACACAGGTTTTCTGGCAGTCCCGGAAAAACCTTGTCGAAATCCGACTCCTCTTTTAACCTCCTCTAAAACTGTCATCTACCCTTTTCTATCGCCTAAATTCTCTAGAATACTTGGTAGGGATGGGGTATTTACCTTTTTTCTTCTGAAAACTGGGGTCTTTTGCATAGAGGGGAAGGAGACCTACGCTTTTTCCTTCAGCTGGCAGCGCAACCGGAATTCCCTTCCACCTCAAATTTCCTTCCTCTTTCTTCTTTTCTTCTTCTTCTTCTCTTTTTTTTTTTCTTTCTTCACCGCCTGAGACTCCCCTCTGAATCAAATCCACCGCCCTCAGCCACCACACCCCTATTTAAGTCACTTCAAACACCAAAATTTTCATTTTGCCCTTGCCACTTCATTGCATCTACAATTTATGCCATTATCTTTTGATTCTTTCCAATTTTACCCCTCATACCAATTTAAGGGTTACTTTATTGTTCTTTTTCCTATAAAATTTTTTTTTTAGGGTTATTACAGTAACCCTCATCCAATCTTTTGATCCATCAGCAAGCTGCTTAACAGGCTGCCTTGGATCTCTACTGCATGTTCTCAACCTCTCTCCTTGATAGCCTTGGCTTAAGTGGCAGAAGAGACTTGCATCCCAGGCCCATGGCATCCATAGCACCTAGGAATGCTTGTTAAGCATTTCCTAGGTTTTTAGCGTGCTTGTAATATCATGGGGAACCTCCACTGTTTGGATGGAGACTTACAGTGTGTAGCTATGGATCCAGAACTTAAAGACATCCATCATAATCTGTCACTATGAAATGAAGATACTATTGTTCTTTCCAAATTGCCCCAATAAAATTTTCCATCCTGCTCACTGCTTTCTCATCTTTTTTGGACAACTATAAATATTTACTTCTCTTGTGCTCACTCCTCGGCAGAAGTGTTGAAAATGTAGTCCAAGATCTCTGACATCTTACGTTATATATGCCTCAGGTTGATGTACCGTCGTACAAATTACTGCTTAAGAAAGAAAAAGGCCCATGACATGGATGTAAACTCAGTGCAATGGAATCCAAAGGTGAACTTTTGCTTTCTAATTGACCTTGCAATCACGTTAATCTTACATTTTTTGCTATTCTGGAAGCACTCACTTTATATATGTTTTTATCGATTGATTAGAAGCACTAACTTTATGTTCCTATATTTAAAACCTCAGGAACCTAAACTTCTGGCCTCAGCTAGTGATGATGGGATAATAAAGATATGGGAACTATCGGAAGTAGCCTGATGATAATTTTTGCAGTGTGCAGGGCCTGCAGGCCGATGTCTGATGTCTTTAATTTAATTTTTGGGTCTGGCATAGGAATTTGAAATGTCAAGCACACGATAGTCTCAAAGTGCTACTACGAGACTTGTAGCATAACTATTTTACTCGGTTATCTTCTCAGATTATTTCTTTTGGCCACCCTTAATCTTGTATTCAAAAGAAACTGTATATGCTGACTTCGCTGATGGTAACATAAACTTGCTTGAATGCAGTTTTTGCATCTCCGAACTCCTGGGGGAGAGAGAGAGAGGGACAGAATCTGCTGGCCTATTGAAAACTCTTTTTATAGTACTTCATTCTTCTTCGTAGCTTCAAAATAAATGTATTTACGAAGTTCAAGAGCTTTACTTTGTGTGTAGATGTGTGTGAATGCGAGTGTGTGTGTGAGAGAGAGGCTTGAATGTTCCGCCAAAGAAAGATTTGATAGTTAACATTACATAGATTTGTTAACATTGCATGGATTTGTTAAGAATTGTCATGATCTGGTAAGAATTGTCGAGCTATGCATGCCTTGCAAGCCCAACTAAAGTCCTCATCATGTAGCAACTCACTCCCCATCATCAAGCCATGTTAGCGAAATCCCAGAGGTTTGATCTCATTCGAAGATGACGAAAGAAATAAACTAGAATCGACATGAAATCGATGATCCTCGAGACTCCAATTCAACAGCGATTCTATACTTTTAACCCGCCAGAATTTGCCCGCCGGAATTCCTCAAACCAACGCCTCACGGGCTGATGCTATTCCCTTGGAGACGAAGGAGGTACTGAAGGCTGAGGAATCTGTCCAATCCTTCAGTAGTCCCTCCTGCTCCCAAGTATCTGGCATACAAATACTCCTGGCCATCTCGAACCTGTGCCTTCTTAGCCTTTTCTCGCCCAGAATCTTCCAAGCCAGCTTGGTCCCTTGAGGCATCCGTCCGGCGTTTTTTCCAATGCCGGGCACCGCTGCTTCTTTCCACTTGAATCCTTTGAAGCTGCTTCACGCCCGCTGCGCTTTTTCAGATCCTCCAATTGAGTACTCTCTGGTGCTGGCATTGGAATATATCAGATCCTACTGCTGCTATTTGGTTCTTGTTTCAAGGGCTGGAAGCCAGGAAAGGCCACTAATGACAGCTTATAATGCAGCGTGTGGAAGCAAAAGCAGGTAGGGAGATGGGTGGGGGACGGAAAGCACAGTGGGAACCAATTGTTTTCACATGGTGTGTGGAGAGGGCACGTGTCTGCGGTGCTACCCTATGGCCGAGTGGCTACCATCATACCAAAGGTAGTGTTAGATGACCCAAATGAAATCACCAAGGTGATCATAGATCTGTAGTAATCTTTATTCCAGAGTAATGTGATCTCCGATGATTTAAGATCACCACATATGGTATACTATATTATAGTGATTAAAGATTTTTAGGTATCCACGAGTAATCTTTTTGGTATTTCATAAAAATTCAAAATCACTCATCATATAAAAATATATTTATTAATTATATAAAATATTAATATATTTATGAATATATTAGTTTTTAATATATTCTATAAAAAATATATTTATTAGTCCTATAAATTATTAATACTATAAGATATGTTAATTATTATTATTATAGAATTGATATTTTTATTTATACTTGTAATATATTGTTTTAACTCTAATAATTATTTTGATTAAAAAATAAGATAAATAGAAGTAAGGTATTAAACACTTTCATTATATAAACATAAAGTACAATAATATATTTCTACTATAATTTAAAATTATCATTGTATAATAATATAAAAATAATGATAATTAATAATATATTATAATATAATATACCATAAATATAATATAATTTAATAGTATATTGATATACTAATTTTTTTTGCGAACTGAGGAGCATTTTTGCCCTCAACTTTTAGCCCAAGATTACTGTCCTGGGATGGTCTTAGATTTCCGACCTCAAGAACGAAAATCTCATTATTGGGTTATAAGATGATTTGAGAGATGGGGATGATTTAGGGATTATCATCATATAGTATCATTATGGTGCAGCAAAGGCAATAATCTCATCACCTTCATCCACATCACTCTTGATTTTGGGATGATCACTCCATACCAAATGCTCCAAAAAGTAGCCGAGTCAACCCCTTATGCGGTGAGCACTGGTTTTGGGATTTTGGGCCGATCGAGTGCAAATATTTGATTGGATATTTGCAGCTACACACAGATTTCGTGTCCACGATCATTTCCACATACATCAAGGCCTAGAATATAATCCATCTTGAGGGTTGGAACATGTTGATCATGACGCACAGCCAGCATCTCTCGAAAGAGATGGTCACCATAGTTCCGTCCGCATAAAGCTGCATTGTCTAATGGTGATCAGGAATATTTTACTAATCCACCCAATGGAAGTCCGAAAGCGGATGTGGAAGTACGAAAAGCGGTTGCTGGAATTGCTGAGAGTCCATAGAGGTTGCCTTTTTTTCATAATTCTTTTATTGATTCATAAAAAAAAGTATCATTCGGCTTATAAACTTGGGCTGCTCTTTCCTCCTAACAGCATAAGCTTTTGGATTATAAATTTATGACAAAATAATATCCAAAGTAGGTCCATTATAGGTTACAATCTTTATTAATTACGTGGTTCGCTCATTAAGATATATTAAGGATTGAGGAGGATTGGGCTATGGATGGACCCTCCTCTCCCGATCAGCAACCAATTGTGATGAGGGTGTCATGAGTTTGGGTGGAAGAGATTTTATAGTCCTATTTTGAGTAATAAAAAGGATATCATATGAGTTTTTTAGCCTAAGCCAAACTTTGCTCGAAGTGGTGGTCACTTTGTTTTCCCACATCCATGCCCTCCCTTTTGCTCATTTCATCCCATTTTGAAATGAACCAGGTAGGGTCTAAAAATAGGGATGGCAATAGAATCTAATTAGGTCAAGTTAGGGCAACAAGAACTCTAGACCTATACTTGACACGTCAGATTAATATTAGGTTGGCCCTTTTCGCCTATACTTATTGATGGGTTGACCCCATGACCCACGACCTATTTGATCCAGCAATCTCTTATTATTATTATTATATATTACACCTATTAACAGAACATGGAAGAGAAATCTCTGCCTTCTCCCACATTGAGAAAAAATTCTAGAAAAAAATATTAAAAAAAAAATCGATCATTTCCTAGGTTTTTAGCGTGCTTGTAATATCATGGGGAACCTCAACTGTTTTGGATGGAAACTTACAGTGTGTAGCTATGGATCCAGAACTTAAGACATCCATCATAATCTTTCACTATGAAATGAAGATACTATTGTTCTTCCAAATTGCCCCAATAAAATTTTTCCATCATGCTCACTGTTTTCTTATCTTTTTTGGACAACTATAAATATTTACTTCTCTTGTGCTCACTCCTCCGCAGAGTGCTTGAAAATGTAGTCCAAGATCTCTGACATCTTACGTTATATATGCCTCAGGTTGATGTACCATCTTACAAATTACTGCTTTAAGAAAGAAAAGGCCCATGAACATGGATGTAAACTCAGTGCAAAAGAATCCCAAAGGTGAACTTCTTTTGCTTTTTAATTGACCTTGCAATCACCCAATTAATCTTACATTTTTCCTGTGCTGTTCTGGAAGTACTCACTTTATATATGTTTTTTATCGATTGAGTAGACGCCCTAACTTTATGTTCACTATATTTAAAAACCTCAGGAACCTAAACTTCTGGCCTCAGCTAATGATGATGATGGGATAATAAAGGTATGGGAACTATCGGAAGTACCCCTGATGATAATTTTTGCAGCGTGCAGGCCTATGTTTGATGTCTTTAATTTAATTTATGGGTCTGCATAGGAGTTGAAATGTCAAGCACACAATAGTCTCAAAGTGCCTGCTATGAGACTTGTAGCATAAGCGTATTTTACTCGGTTATCTTATCAAATTATTTCTTTTGGCCACCCTTAATCTTGTATTCAAAAGAAATTGTATAAGCCGACTTTGCAGATGGTAAGATAAAAACTTGGGTTGAATGCAGTTTTGTATCTCTAAACTACTGGGTAGAGAGAGAATCCGTTCGGCATATTGAAAATCTTTTTTCTCTAGCTCTAGCACTTCATGCATTCTTCTTCTTCGTAGCTTCAATATAGACGTGTTTACCAAGTTCAAGAGCGTAACTTTGCTATGCATACATGTGGTGTGCATGAGTGAGAGAGAGAGAGAGAGGCTTGAATGTTCACCAAAGAAAGATTTGATTGTAAATAAATAGATTTGTTAACATTACACAGATTTGTTAAGAATTGTCCTGATCTGGGTAAGAATTATCAAGCTATATATGTCATGAAAACCCAACTAATTCCTCATCATCGAACATCATGCCTGCCATGTTGTAAAGTCCAGTGGTTTGACCTCATCTAAGATGACAAAAAGAAAATAAACTAGAATTGACATTATATTGATGATCTCGAGACTCCAATTCAACAGCGATTCTCTACTTTTTAACCCTTGGAGCTTGCTCGCCGAACTCCGCAACCAACGCCTCACGGGCTGATGCTATTCCTTTGGGGATGAGGAGGTACTGAAGGCTGCAGCAATCTGTCCAATCCTGCAGGAGGCTCTCCTGCCCCCAAGTATCTGATATACAAATACTCCTGGCCATCTCGAATCTGTGCCTTCTCAGCCTCTCACGCCCAGAATCTTCCAAGCCAGCTTGATCCTCGAGGCATCCGTCCGGCGTTTTTTCGTCGCCTGGCACCGTGGCTTCTCTCCACTTGAATCCTCCGAATCTGCATCACGGCCGGCCGGCTTTTTCAGATCCTCCAATTGAACATCTCTGGTGCTGGCATTGGATCCTCTTCCTACTGCTGCTGCTACTTGGTTCTTGTTTCCAAGAGCTAGAAGCCAGGAAAGGCCCCTGATGACAGCTTATAACTGTAGCGTGGGAAGCAAAAGCATGTCGGGAAAGGAAAGCACAGGTTGGGGGGCCATTGGTTTTCATATGGTGCATGGAGAGTGTACGTGTCCACACTGCTACCCTGCGGTCGAGTGGCTGCCGTTGTCTGCGAAGACAAGCTAGCTGAAGTCGATTCCATGAGCGGTGGACGTTCGGTTTGGGGTTTTGGGCCAATGGAGTGCAAATATTTGATTGGATATTTGAAGCTGCGCACAGATTCTCGTCGATGATCATCGCTCACACATCAGCCACTAGAATATGAACCGTCTTGACGCGCAGCCAGCGTCTCTCAAAAGAGAGGGTCACCATGTTGATCATAACGCGGAAGCACGAAGGCTGCTGGAATTGTTAAGAGTTCATGGAGGTTGCCTTTTATCATAGCTTTCACGTTAATTAATAAATAGACTATGGTATGGGAGTTAGGGTCCATTTTGATCACCATTTTTATTAATTATGTGGACCTCTCGAACTAGAATTCAGGAGGACTCTGGGCTATGGATAGGCCCTCCTCGTTGGACAAAGCCCCATTTTAAATTATAAAAGAGATGTCATATGAATTTATTAGCCTAGGTTGATGCTCCACCCAATATCTTAAGTTTTGGCTATGACCCGTGACATTTTGCTCGAAGTAGTGGTCATTTTTGGACTTCCACATCCGTGGCCTCTTTTTATGAACTAGGTATGTCTAAGCTAGGATGGCAAGATCTAAGGAGGTCAAGTTAGGGCAACAAGGAACTCTAGAACCTATACATTAGGTTGGACCCTTTAGCCTATTAACGGTTTGAGCCCTGTAACCCACAACCCATTTGATCCACAATCTCTTTTTATATTATATATTATACCTATTAACAAGATGGGAAAGAGAAATCTCTGCCTTCTCTCAAATGGAGAAAAAATTTAGAAAAAAATAAGCATATCATATGATTTTTAAGCTAAGCTGACTCTTCTTAAGAAGTTGTTTTCCTACTTTGTGTAAGATTTCCATCAAAGATAATTTCAGTTTCTCAATCCTATATGGTAACCGTGATGAGCAATATCCAAAAGCTAATTCAATTTTGTCATCATTTTGATGATATCTTATTGGCCGGAAATGATAAGGAATTAATTGTTGCCGCACAAGAATGGCTATCCTCCATTTTAAAATGAAGAATATGGATGAGGCAGACTACATTCTAGGAGTTAAAATCTTTAGAGATCGCTCAAAAGAGACTTCTGGGCATGTCTCAAAAGACCTATGTTGAAAAGGTTCTTAAATGCTTCTATATGTATAACTGTAAGCTTATTGACACTTCTATAGCGAAAGGTGAAAACTTATGTCAAGGAATGGTATCCTAAGACTTTAGATAAATTGAAGAAATGTTTCATGTTTCCTATGCCAGTGTTGTAGGTAGTTTGATGTGCGCTATGATGTATACACGATCGATATATATTATTCGATTGGCTTAGTTAGCATATTTCAGTCCAACCCCAGGTTTCTTCATTGGAAAGCTGTCAAGAGAGTTTTAAGATACCTCACGGGGACAATGGACTATGTGCTCTACTATCAGAGTTTAGAATTGTTGCTTGTTGGCTACATTGATGCTGATTGGGGCAGCGATCTGGATGAGCGCAAATCGACTTTTGGATATGCTTTCTTGCATAATAATGGCACCATTACCTAGAATAGCAAGAAACAACCCTGTATAGCTTTATCGACCATGGAGTCAGAATATGTAGCATGTTTAACAACTATTCAAGAAACAGTTTGGTTGAGGAGGTTCCTTCAGCACCTTAGAGTTATCAAGGATGCTTCAGATCCTGTGATGATTCATTGTGATAGTACGGCAGCAATTACCTATACTAAGGATCATAAGTATCATGGAATAACCAAACATATTGACATAAGATATCACTACGTGAGAGATATGATTGCGCATAAGAAGGTGATCCTAAAGTATATTTCTATGAGTCGCATGGTTGCGGACCCCTTGACTAAGCCTATAACAAGAGATGCTTTTAAGGTACATGTTAAAAGTTTAGGGTTGCATAAATTGTAATTCAATTGACTATGAGTTGTACTCATTTTGAAATATCAATGAATATGATGTTATTCATAAATTGATTTACACACATTTTTCATACATTTAAACATAAGATATAAAAGGTATGTCAACAAGCTAGATTGGCTCACTCACACGAGCAATCGCCCCTAGCACTTGGAAGCGACCAGAGATGAGACATTGTGCCTCTTGATACTTTTTTAGTTCAAGAAGAATTGTTGACACAATTAAATGTCGCCTTAGTCGGAGCTAAGATGAGGTCTATCTTGTAAAGACCATGCATGGATATCCCACATTCCTTGTAGCTTATGTTCTAGCCAGATGTGACATCTTCATTTGGTGCCTTGGAGAGGCAAGCAAATTGACAACTCGGCTTAGGTACTTGATGAGCGACTAGATTAAGATCTGTACGATGTTTTAGAGTTTAGACATACGCTCTTTATCAAAGAGAACTCCATCGTAGCATGTATTTCATACTACATATGCTTATACAACCAATTATGGAAAGTGAGTGAATGAAACCCTGCTTCCTCACTGTTTGAGTCCTTGAGTTATTTTAATAACTTATTTTATGCCCTTATTTACTTTTGACTATGTCATAAGACTATGATTTTGATGCCAGCTACTCTAGTATGCTGCCTATGACTATGATTGATATAGTCAAAAGGACATTGCTGGAAAAGAGATTAGGTTAAGGTTAAGTGATATAAGGGCGAAGGAAAGACTATTCGTTGACACATCAGTGAGTATATTTGCTGCGACAGGTTATGGCACTATAGGGTAAGTGACATAATCGTGAATACATCACGATAATGGGGTAAAGGTCAAGCATTGTTTTGAGTATTTATACTTGAGAGGGTTTTAAAAAAAGGCTTGATCTGGTATATCTGAATAGGTCTAGGGCATAACAAGATACTTAGGGATGTTGCTATGCTGGTCTTTTCTGGTGAGAGATTTGGTGTAGTGCTTCCACATTTTTTCTACATATGTGCTTGGTGGTCGCACAACCTATCTGCTAGTATGAACAAGATTGAGAACACTTAAGAAGATACATGACTAGGGTCGTGCCCACTGTGTGCGAGTGGAAGATGTAATAAAGGGAGGGCGCCCTCAATAGGCGATCCCCCTCATGGCCTAGCAGTAACACCTGGCTTAAGGCCCCCCTCCTCTCTAGTTTCAAGGTGCACCAAAAATTCTCTTCTTGCTTCTTGTTGTGTTCTCTTTTTGTTGGAGCATTCAGGTTGTGGAATTTAAGATGTTACTCTTGTAGTGCGTTCTTCATCGGGTTAGAAATTTTGGAGGCTCAAACCTTGGAATACATGAAACAATCTCTGGCAGGGCAACGGCCAGTCAAAGGCATGGGCATGCCTTTACCATATTGATTGATCGAGAATATAAGAGGAGTCTACAAACTCAAACAAGGAAAAAAGCTACATATTGCTATTGGGAGACTGGC
>NW_024069971.1:0-22736 GCF_009389715.1 Phoenix dactylifera
TACATCAATACATACATATACATGCATACACACACACATATATATATATATATATATATATATAAATATATATATATATATATATATATATATATGTATGTATATATATATATATATGTATGTATATATGTATATATATATATGTATGTATATATGTATATATACATATATACATACATATGTATACATACATATATACATACATATGTATACATACATATATATATATATATATATATATATATATATATACACATATATATATATACACACACACACACATATACACACACAGTCTCTTTTAGTCATTCTATGCAATTTCATAAAATACTAAAGGCTGTCCGCCCCATGGGTAAAACGAAGAACTCAACAGCCTAATAAATTACATTGGTTTATGTTGTTGGATCCGGGATGTAGGCGTGCTTTATGGAGCTCATTAGACTTGTGGTTCTATTAACATCTAAATGCAATTATATCTAGAATTTGCTTCTTAGCGGTAACATAATTTTGCTTAGCAACCAAAGATTTTGGATTTTTTTTTTAATGTAAATAGAGGCAACGGAGGCCAACCTCCATTAGCCACTAAATTTTATTGATAAAGAGGATATTTACAGCATAGGTTTACTGAAGGCATAAAAATATAGGACATCGAATCGGTTCTAGAGGCCAAGAGGAAAGCAGAGCTAGAAAACAAATATGATGTCAAGGTGATAGAGGAAGATGTCGTGGCCGTCCTTCCATTTTTAAAGCAACAGGAAAATAATGGAAATAGCCATCTTATCTTTTTGACGTGATACAAGATAGAAAGCCACGCGCATCATGGCACACTTTTAAGAATCTCTCTTTGAAAATTTGCTGCTCATCATTTCAAAAATTTTATTTGGACCCAGCAAACTTCTCTTTCTGCCTCATGTAGTAATTTTGTTAGTGATGTAGCTGGCTATGCTCATACTAGAGCAATGTGAGTAGTCAATTTACTAAAAAAAAAAGAATCTCCCTTTAGACGAGGCTGCCACATATGTGACATGGGCATAGAAAATTCAACAGAACTACTCAATCTGCCACCCCACAAGAACATCTCTATTCGTCCGTGCAAACATCATGGTATTTCTCTTCTCAGGTGCGACATCCGGTAGGAACGAATACAATCATTTCAAGATGACACCTCCTCGACTATAAATAGATGACAAAGAAATCAAATTTTATCTATTATCTTCTGCAGAAAATTTTATCAATCTTTTTCAACCGAAAGCATTTGCATTCAGAAAAGCTACTAGATTCTTATCTCAAACTTTAGAATAACCTCGTAATATTGGCATCACACGTAGAGAGATATTGATTTATCTTATTTAGAAAAAGGCTAACTCTCGTCAAAATACAGAGCGTATATAGTTGCACATTAAAGATAAAGAGATCCTTCAAATCGCTGAATAGTTTAACAAGTCTACTTATGGACCACTATCTTTTGTAAAAAAAATTATTACTCTTTTGTGTCTTTCTTTCTTGTAAATCCTTTACTGCCCTCCTCGTTTCTAATAAAGGCCGCCTCCCCCTTCATCCAAAAAAAAAAAAAGAGAGAGAGAGGGCAAAGTTCCTGCTCAAAAACTCGGATGCATGTGTTAGGAACTAGGCTTTTCTATTCTCTAGCTAGAATTGGTATCACCAAGACATTGCTATTATTTATCCTAAGCATATAAAATTTGATGCAAAATATGAAACCCGTGTTCGTTCTGCCACTCAACCATATTCCATCTATGTAGTAATGGCTAGAGACTAGCAAGTGCGAAAAATCGTCAGAGGCGTAGGTTTCACAAAAGCAATGACCTCTTCTTTTTGTTGCTTTATAAAAGAGCTAAGAGTCCTAGGAATAATTTTTACGCACAAACTCATGGAATCAAGCCAACTAGAACGCTCGTGCATTAGTGTTAACGTTATCTTTGCTAATATGATAGTAAATATAGCACAGATAATGAATGTTAAACAGCTACAAGACAAGAAAATGTTGAATTTAGAGGCTGAGGCTCCTACAACCACGATAGATTCCACAATCTAAATTATGGGGGCCATTGGACTTACTATATTATTAGTTGTTGGAAAATTTCTGATAATATGGGTGTTTTAAACAAGAGTAATGCCACAGGCCGATCCCTGCTCTCTCTACATTTCGCATGTCAAGATTTTGGTGTTGATTTATTGAATCATCAGTAAAATTCAATGCAAAATTGTCATATAAAGTAGCAGTTCCCTCATATGACATGGCATAAAGAAATTCTTTTTTTTTTGTACATCAGCGGCTCACGCGCAACAGGTGTGGCTGGTGCCCAAAAAATCAGAAAGTAAAAAAGATTGCTGGAGAGACGGACAGGAGGTCTGATCCACCCAAGCCATAAAAGAAATTTTTAATAGCCAGAACAGAGACTTTCATAATATTCTTCAACATCCAAGGTCTAGATTTTTATTATTTTATATATATAAAAAAAGAGAATTGATTTAGTTGAGTGAAAGACCGTGAGAAGTGCTCATATTTTGACATCTAGTTTTAAAATTTCATTATATGACATCGATGAAAGCCATAAGAAGTGTTCATCTGGCTAAAACATAACTTGATTCATCACCCATTTTTCCCAAAAAAGTCATCATCATAATTATTGTAGTTTCTATCAAATTTTCAACACTACTTCTTTTCATTTTTTTTAAAAAAATTATTTGATCATGACTAAAGACAAATTTTCTGAAAATTTCTGTGCTCTAGAAGAGAAAATGGGCCACAATCAATGTGCGTGACTCACATGCTTAATTTGCTTCCACCTACTGGATGGATGCCGATACAAGAAACTATGTATCTTTATGTGCTTGGTCGGCAAGGTGGGTAATCGCACATTTAGCACAATGTCATAAATCGAACGAAGGTTCCAAGAAGTTCCAGCAAAAGTGTTTTTTAAACTAACAAAAAGCAATAGGGGGTGGAGGCAAGAAGCAAATAGTGGACAGGTTTGATACGGGGCAGCAATCTAGGCGGGCGGGTTGGATATGGGTAGGATTGGATGCGGATCAGATCAAAAATTCGTCAGTACGAGCCCAACGTATTTATCAAACGTATCAAAAATTCAGATCTGAACTTAACTTGTTAATTAAATAAGAAACCCAATCTGATCCTCATAACTTGTTTATTAAATAAGTCAAACCATATTTTATTAGGTTAAGTTTTTAATGGATTAAATAATTTTAAATAGGTTAAAAAGGTTAAGGAGTCAGGTTAAATAGGATAAAAATATGCTAAGTAGCTTTTAAACAGGTTAATAGTTGGATTATGACCCGTTAAGGTCTAAATTTGAACCCAACTTAATTTAATAAACAAATCGAGATAAGTTGACCCATTTATTACTCAAATATATTTACGCCAAATCCGAACCTACTTAAGGCAGATCGTTTGCAGGTCGTACTAACGGCTTGGACCACAAATTGCAAACCCTACCTCCATTATGCTACTCTAATTGACAACTCCCACATATACGTAGAATATCTCATCCGTCATTGCTGGGCTTGCTATTCTCATCATACTAGAAAAAAAAATTGGCACCCAAGGGAGATGTAATGATCATTGAAAAATCACTAAAACAAAAAAAGAGTTCATCAGGATGAGAATTCAAGCTTTCATTTGTTCGATCGCTCACTATAACAACAAATATAGGAATCATATTTTCTTTGTAATCGTCGTCCTTTCAATTGAAGAAATTGTATTTCCACTCTTAAATGGGAGGAACGGTCATTTTCATAAAAATAAAAATAAATTATATTTCAAAAATAAAATTATTTATAATATTTTATGGTATAAAATAGCAAGAAATAATATATTTGATATGAGTTAATCATCTCTAATTATGATATAAAATAAGAATAAATATGCTTGCTTAGAAAATATTATCTATCAAGAAATAATAAAATAATTCAATAACATGTATTGCAATATCATATCAATTATTAAATTAAGTTTTTTACTATTTATCATTCTAACAAATAAGAATTGTTCAATGCATAACAAATTATAACATATAAAAATTAATTATCAAGTAGTATTGAATTATAAAATGCAAAAAATATAAATGTAATGGATAAATATTATAAAATTAATTAATATGAATAATATCATGAGCAAAAATTATAACAAAAATGTACAAAAATAAATCAAAAAATAAAATGCAAAGTAAAAACAAATTAAAAATAACAAAATAGAAACTAATAATAAAATAAAAAATACATTACAAAAATAATTAAAACAATAAGAAATCGATTATATTCTAATGTTTAACTAGCTAAATTAAATGTGAGAAATGAATTGGTATTCTTTTTCCAATTCCTATCCGAATGATTGAATCGAAATCGTGATTTCCATTCCCAGCCTTCCATCCCATTCTGTTATAATTTGCATTCAGTTTCTTTTTCATTTTTACAAATTAAATGCAGCATAAGATCGCAAAATATACCATGTGGAAGGAATTAGATTATTGGTCCATTTTGATGGACAAGCAATTAAGCAAGCGAGAAATAAAATCAAGAATTTCCAAACAAATATCGTCCATCCCTCGATCTCATCGTGAATATTCCATGCATGAACATGCAAACAGGATCAAAATATTTTAGAGCAGGAGAGGAGACTTTTCATCCACAGACCTGAGGACTGCTGATCCTGGAAAGCCAAAGCAATCTCCGAAGCAATCTCGGAGAGTAAATGTTGCTGCTGCTGACGAATCACCCCAAGTAGCAAAACGTTGCAGTTTTCTCGTCTTCGCCCACATGGTTAAGTAGAAATTAAGCGAATGGGAAAAAGAGAAGAAGAGAAGAAAATATTTTCTGGGTTCTCAGTGGTCCCACAAGAGAGCTTCGAGGCTGGTGGGAAAAATCCCCTCCGGCGGTCCACCCGCCATCCACGCGTGGTCGGAGAAGAGGTCGTACTCGTCGGCACCCGCCATCCACGGCGGCGAGTACGCCCACGGGTCCGGCGAGTCGTGGAGAACGAAATCGCGGCCCCCCGACTCGGCCGAGTCGAAGAGGCCCTCCTCGAGTCGCGGCAGCTCCACGATCTCCCCCAGCTCGTCGGAGGACTCGTCGGGACGGGTGGCGTGGGTGGCGGAAGGGAGGTCCATCGCGGCGGCGCGGGCGCAGCCTGTACGTCGCGAGGGGAGAGGGTGGCGGGGCGGGGGAGGGAGGCGGCGAGGTCGGGGAAGTTGAGGACGGCGGCGGCGCCCTTCACGCTGAGCGCCGCCACGTCGTGGGCCCGCGCGCCATCTCCGGCGTCGGGAAGGTCCCCGAGCCAGATGCGCGACTTCTTACGGGGCTCCCGGATCTCCGATACCCACTTCCCCCACGCCCGCATCCGCACGCCGCGGTACACCGGGTGCCTGCTCCCGTCCCGCGCCTGCTTCCCCCGCCGCCCGTCAAGCCTCTCTTCTTCGGAGACGGTGACGGCGAGGAATTGGACGACGACCCATGAGCATGACATTGGAGTTCCTGCAGCTGGTTTCGCTTTCGGAGGAGGCCATTCGATGTGTTCGATTCCGAAACGGCTGAAAACGGTAATCTCCTGGGAATCCGTGTTCAAAGGGCGGCGGAGGAAACGTATGGGGGTGAATGAGGAACGGCCATTTGGATTAGAAGCAGGGAGAGGGCACGCAGCAGATGGGATTCTCTAGGTGCTAAAAAGGTTGAGATAGGTTGCTATGTGGGAACACGCGATTGGAAGAACAAGATAGCTTCTCTTCTCCTTTCCGTCGTATGCTGTGTGCGGAGGAGAGAAGAAAAAAGTGGCTTGATGTGGGGAGGGGGAGGCCAGAGAGGAAGTGAGGATGAAGGGTGGGGGCGTGGGAGGGTTTTAGTAGGGAGCGGGAGTGCTGCAAGCTGCGACGCCAAAACACCCTATTTTTCCCGCGAGGGATGGGATGGGATGGGATGGGCTCGGTCCCTTTGCCGGACGCTATTCCTTTGGTACACGTAGTGGGGCTCCCCCTTGTACCATGTCCGCTTGTCTTTAATGCTCCCTCTCGCCATTTTTACCTTTATTCTTCTGGTCCTCTACTCTCTTTCTCTCTACTCGTTTCTTCCTTCCTATCGTTGTGGTAATTCTTCGCTCATTTAAGAACAAGAGCGACCAGCTGTGCACCGAGCGTTGATGTCTCCTCGTTATAGAAGCGCTGCCAATCATTTGTATGAAATGTTAAGTGATATTGTTGGAATTCATCGTTTCTAAAATCTCGCCCGATAATTCAGCCCCGCCTATTAAATAACGGCACATGTCTAATAAAACCAACGGGCAATCAAATTTTTAAAACATGCTGAAAAGAAATACTATGGGTGATCGGTAAATAAGAAAAAATGCTCAACCATAGCATATTTTAAAAAGAAATATTCTCAATCATAGCACATCTTAAAAAAAATATTCTAGCCGTCTGTGCTTATCTGTGAATTGTACGATTGTAATCGTGTAGATTCATATTTTCTTCTTTATAAATATTCAGGCAACAAAACCCCATTAAGTATGAAGAGAAATCCGAAGCAACTTTCTGTAGTCACAAAATAACTTTAATGTTATGCTACACGCTTCCCAACTCAATCGAGTAGAACGGCCTGTCCAACACACACACACACACACACACACATATATATAATATAATATATCCAATAATAATCCATGTGAAATACTGGAGAAAACAGTTACTATGACTTGATGCAAAACGTGTCTCTTTGAAGGAGGGTGCAACAGCTGATCTTATAGCCCCAAGTGTTTGCACGAGTTTCCTCTGTTATTGGTGTCTTCTTCCTCGTTGCAACGGGGTCCCAAAAATGAACAAAACCCATGCCCGAAGGTCAGTGGTTTTGCTCTGGCTTCAAACGCTGGTTCTTGATGAGCTTGGTTGGTAAAGCTGCCATTCCCATTCAACTTCGTAGATGAAGAGAGACTGGAGTAAAGAACAGCGAGCGCCTAGAAGTCTGAATGCAATCATCGTGAAGTTTCCCACGGTTCCAGACATTAATGCCTAAGGATTTCATCAACTGCCAGTGTTTTCAGCCACTTCATAGTAGAGACCTCAGCAGCCCTACTAGTCCTCCACAGGGATCTCTCAGGAAGATGGTAGTTTGCGTCTTAGCTCAATCATGCACCAAAAGTTGTTCGGAGACATTGAAGAGTAGAAAGGGCACTTTTTCTTTGGTCCAACTCACCAAGTTGTTACACCTTATCAAGCAAGCAAATACCCCCTCGAACAAAGTATTTGGAGGCCTTAATTGATCCCCCAAAAGGTCCTGAGGCCAGATTTAACAGGTCAGTTGTCTGGGGTACCATCAATGGTTCTCCTTCACATGTTCCTGTTGGGACTCCAACACACGATGCAAACCAGAGGTTACGATCGAGCAGTCCCCACCTCTCCACCCCTTGATTGCAATAGTGCGATTTGTCTACCCAATTCAACGTACTGGTCTTGCTAGCTTTAAAGTCTCCATGGAGGTATATCGATCGTGGCCTTTGTCAAATAGTACAATACCATCGCAAAATTCCAATTGAGTTGTCGATCACTGCAAATTACCTCTTTATCTAGTCAATAGGAAGAGGATACCATTGCATGCTAACCATTGGTTCGAAGAGGAACAGCCAAGTGTGGCATGGATCGATTGATGATAGTTAAATTAAGACAAGAAATTATTGTCTGCACTGTGTGTACCATATGAACGTACATATTGCCCATGAATGGGCTGGTTTCGAAGGGCTCTTTGCATAAAAGACGTCTCTCGGAGCCCGATCATATGACCAACGATTATGATTGGCTATAATGCAAGGTTGCATATGATGTGAGAACCCGTGCAAGTGTGTATTTAGTCTCACATTAGTTATTCGCTGGATAGATCTTAGATACTTATACAGGATTAAGGAAACCAAACAATATCTTCTGGCTAGTCTTTTTGAATGAGGTCCTAGATTGTTATAAATGGTATCAGAGCGGACCAGGCTTATATCCTATGTTGACTAGGAGACACTGCAGTACAGGTCTATTGAGGTTGACCGTGGGCCGATCTTAGTATTTGTGATTAGATTTGAATGGATTTGAATTCTTAATCTGATGAGGACATCAGGCTTAAACGGGGAGAGTATGTGAGGATCCATGTGGGCGTATATTTAATTTCACATCGGTTATTCGCTGAATAGATCTTGGGTACTTATACAGGATTAAGAAACCCAAACAATACCTTCCTGCCCTTGGGATCGTTATCGTTACGGCACAAGGGAGACAATCTTGAATCCCTTTTCTTTTTGGAGACCTCGCAAGCTGCCAGAGCTGGAGATAGAAGGGATGTCCAAGCATTAAACAGGCGTTGCAATAGCCCTGCCTCTGTGAAAGTAATTTGTACCTTACTGAGCTGCAATGCTAGTGTATTTAGGGACCGTTAGTCCTGGCTATGATCGTCGCGGGAAAAGAAATGAGCTCATTGGATCATGTGGTTCTGGTTGTACCGCTTGCGGGTTAATATATAGAAGATATTGTTGAATAAGGATAATGTAGACTGCTTGTGGTTCTGGTTGTACCGCTTGGACTGTTGGTTTCATCTTAATTGTTGCTCGGGACCACTTTTGCCACGGTGTATTTAGTGTTAACTGATCAACATGCTGTGCACCATGTTGTTAGCAATCTCAATAGAAGATATTGTTGAATAGGGCGGCCGATATATTTGGGGCATAAGGCGGAATCCAATAAATGAGACCTCTTTTTTTTAATAATAAAAAATTTTAATAAGTATAAAATACTTAAAAAAATAATATGGAAATAGATTAGCTATCAAGTACACTATTTCAATAAAGATATATGAATCTAACAAAGATAGACAAGAAACCTTAATATAATTTTTGAATTAAAGCACAGAAATATAATTGCTCTAAAAGAAGGACCATAAAACTGATTAAATAACTGAGATAGATGCTTGGCATACTGTTTACCCATGTTCAAGCAGAGTAGAATAAGAAGAAGGCCATCCCGTGGCACTTCATGGTCAGGTAAAGAAAAGAATTTGTCCAGAAAGAAACCTTTCTATAAGAGAAAGTAGGGGGCATTATGGGAAATTCACTCCATCTAATTGATAAAAGTCCCATCCCACCATCTCCCCTTCAGGTGAGTACCCAAGCAACAACTGCAACATCACAGCCACAGCAGCCATTCAACCCCCTCCCTCCTTTTCTCTCCTCTACCACCCAAGAGGGGAGAAGAAACTGAGAGGAGAAAATTAAAAGAATCTCCACCCTCCAAGAAGTCCACTCTCCAATCCCCCTATCTTTCTTCTTGATGGCCCAGCTGGATCAGGAGTAATGTATCCAGGAGTAATGTTGAGGGAAGGAAAACCAAGACCAAAACCAAAAAAGAGAAGGATGAAAGAAAGAGTGGCTTCAGGCGTGTATCAAGCCAACCAAATCCCTCCTCTCTCTCTCTCTCCCCCCCCCTCCCTCTCCACCCAAAACAAAACTACTGTCCCAACTTCCCAAATTGCCCCTCTGCAGGCCAGGAAACTCTCCGCCTCCCTTCCATCAAGGGGGGAAGACTCGTAGCCAGCTCCTGTTCCCGATTTTGTATGGGGCCTTTGCTTCATTTTGGTCACGCCTCCCGGAGGCCTTCCATTGGCCCGAGGCCTTAGGCGACCCGCCTCTGTTGCCTAACGCTCGGGCCGGCCTTGTTGTTGAATAAGGATAATGTAGACCGACGGAAAAAAATGTTCATAGGATAATGTGTATTTGGCTATGCTACACTTGATTGGCAGTATTATATTGAGACATATCATATGTGATTATTACTAAGACACCCTAATTTTCTTTTCGGGCATTCGTAAGATACCCTAACTAAAGGCACCAACTAGTATGCTCATAAGATCTCTTTGGTGGCTGGACGTGACCCAACTACTATGAGAAGGAGCTCTAGTTGTCTAGCCCGTTAGAAGAAACGAATGGCCAATTTAAACTTTGGGGCCTTTGGACTGAGTCCAAGTAGCTATGTAACTGGATATCGTTTACCGACAAGCTGAGTACCCAATCTTCTACTAGTCTTTCATGTCAACAAAGGTTGGCAAATAGACTGTTTAGCAATGAAGACAATAAAACTTCATGATGTATCGGATTCGCGCATGAACATGATCAATGAGACCTAGGTTCCCATGCATGGATATCTAATAAGGCAGGGAAGAGGAGAAGATGAAATCATGATGTCCTTGGTTTCTCACTCCTTGCACCCATGTGCATTGGTACATGTAGAGATCATTGATGCACCCTAATCGGGCATACCGATTGATCAGAATGAGCAGGACCTAGTTTGCATCCTTATAGATGTTGTCGAGCACCTTCTCAGAATAATTGCCAACTTCTCTCCCAAGCACACTAGCATTTACAAAAGCATCAACATGACATGTCATGGAAAGAGCAAGGGACACTAGCCCATCGGAAAGCCTAGAGATTCAATACAAATTGCACATATTCATATTAGCCAGCTGCCAGCCCTCACCCATCTGCGATCCATATCGAACTCAATCCTAATTTTTTGTCATATTTATCGACCGACTTTTTTCAAGCTAACTGGGGCCTAAATGATCTGAAGTATACTGACAATATTTCACTAGATTTATTTCAAACAGGAGCACTCTGATTCATGGCTACATTGGCACCGATATTTTCCTTTCCTCTCCTCTATAAATTGTTGTTCAATTTTGGGAAGCTAGGCGAGCCCACTAAAGCTCAACCTCACATGGACATGGATTTGGCACAGTTGCTTATTGACCCGTGCATGTGATGATGTATTTGGGCCCACATCTCAAACCTACGCCAACAAGATTTATGGTAACATGGGCAGGCTATAAGGCCGATTCGTCATGGCTCCATCAGACTTATTGCTCATCTGAAATGGCTATCTTAGGGTTAGGGATTTTTAAGGCAGGATCAAAGATTGTACTTGATAAACTGAAGTAGATAAGAAGAGAGAGTCTCTCCTAAATATATCCTATAAAAGTTGAGAGGCGTTATGCTCCAAATAATAAAGCAAATAGTTCTCTATATGATGTCTTCCATGGGCTATTTGCAGCTTTGTTGGCTTCCTAAGAGGAAGAATTGCAAGCAAAAATTTGTGAATCCGCTAATGATTTGCACTAAAAATCTTCTATTTGGATATTGTGATAGCTTTGCATATCGTTTTCCGACCAGTCACGTATATATTGCACTAAATCTCTTCTTATGAATCACATCAAACCTCTCATGCCACGTGCAAGAAGCTTTTGTGTGATTAAGCAGCACCCTACAGCACTAGTCAAAAGATGAGCATGGAAATTCGGTAAATGTGTGATGTAAGAAGATAATCAACTAACCAATTTGTTGGATTAGAGCAGATGGGAGCATGGATAATAAGAAAAATAAATTTGGAACAACGAGTCTCTAGCTGACTCGCAAATTTCAAAAGTTCAACTCGTAGTGATAAAAAATGATTCAAGTTAGTGAGTTCCTAATTAGACTTGCAATTGCAAAAGTTTGAATAGAAGTGTGTCTTTGTGCTAGGGTGTTGGTGCTAGGCTTGAAGGCTCTAAATGATGAATGTTAATAAATTGATCCAATGTACATGTAATTAGGATCTTGCTATATGATAACCTCTAGATTCGTTTTAATGGTGAGTCAATGCAAAACTTTGGAACATAAAAACATAAAGGAATAGATGAAATGAATAATTGATAGACATAAGCGCCCCCGATCATGACACATGTGATGCAAGTGTACACCGGAATGATTTAATCATAATCATTCACTTAACATTTTGGGTTTCACACATACATCACATGTAAAGGTTGATGAATCTTATGTGAAACCCATCATGGATACTACTTTGTATAACGCATGAGGTAGATCATACAATATTTTTATCAAAACTTCTCCGGGTAGATCATAATGCTAAGAGATGCATGAATTTCATACGATTTTGACAAATCATGTACAAAAAGATTTATTGAAACAAGAAGCCATCCGTCCAAACACACTCCTATCTTTCATAAGGCTTAAGCTCTAGGACTTTTTAAGAAGATTTATTTCAAGATTATTATCTAGAAACAAAGCAACAAAAAAATATTAAAAAGACATAATGACATCAACACTTTCATTTTGTGTGATTTGGCATTTTAACTCAATCTATCATTTTTCTCTTTCACAAAAACAAAAATTTATGTGGCTGGACCTCAACACCCTCTCTTCAAGGAGCCAGCTCCAATGAACAAAGTCGAGAAAAACTTGGGCTTCTCGATATCCACTACGAGAGATCTCTCCAGGAAAATAAAATAAAAAACCACGGAACAAGAAAAGGGAGCAATAACATGTAGGGTTTGTTTTGACGTGGAATCTATGTTATCTAGCAATAACAACCCCAAGAATTTCAAAGAAGCTTGATGTTATTGAAGAACAATTGAAGAGATCTCCATTGGTTGATGTCCTTCAAATTTCAACGTCCTCAAAAAGCTAATTCAGCTAGAAAAGTGATTTTCTTGTACTGGTACGAGGGATAATGAAACGATCACTCTCGTTATATTTGCTAATATACGTGTCCTTGGCCATTCCTTTCTTTTAGTTTTTTTTTTATTTTTTATGTGAGAAGATTCTTGCTTCAGAAGTTCCCAAAAATGTTTTGCCTGGACTTGTAAAGATATGACTCCATAGGAGACCCGTTCGGATGTTGTGAAAAAATATTGGTTCTAGAAGAATTATAATCTTGCAATGGTGGATGTGAGAGAAAGAGTAGAATAGAGGAAGGGTAAGGCTACAATATTCAATAATCCGACCAAAAAGAGTGTATCAAAACTTGGATTGATGGTAGGACATACTATCTTGTATGCGGTTGGGAAGGGCCATTCAGTAGACTTGCTTTATCAGTTCGGCTGGTTGAGTGAAAGATGTTCAAAAACATTGAATAAAATTCCAGCCCATAATTTGGCTCGAAGAAAGTAAAAATTTTGCTGTGCAGGCAGGTATGCACCCTTACCTATTTTTTATCCAACATTTTTTTCATGAGATAAATTTCTCTCACTTCGAGCGGAAAAGAAAATTCTTACCGGTGGTCGGATTAAGATCCGAAAAACTGCTATTTTCACCGTAAGAGGGTTTTCGGGTTGTAACCCCCACGCGTCGCGTCCAGCAAGGGAGAAAAAAAATAAAACAGGAGATATCAAACTGGGAAACTGGGAAGCGGCGAAAGCACCGATCCCTCGGCGACTCGCGGTTGAAGCGGCGGAGAGAGCGACGGAAGAGGAGAGCGTCGAGGGATTCTGGAGCGTGAGAGGCTTCAGATGGAGCAGATCAGAGAGCTTGAGCTTTAGATCAAAGAAGCCGACGATGATCGCGTCCTCTTCGACGACGACGACGTCCTCATCAGGTTCCTTTCTTCTCCCCCTTTCCCCTCTGTTATCAAGATCGAGGGTTTCGATTAATAGAGCGAAAGAAAGAAGCCTCTGAACTTGTAACCAGTTCTTGATTCTTGAATCTGTGATTCTGGCGAAAAAGAGGGAAGAACCTTAATTTTGGATTGGTTGCAGTAGGTTTTGATGTTCGTCATTTGTGAGTAAATCAAAGAGAAATAAAGAAGCAAACTGTAGATGCTTTAAAATTCTTTTTTTTTTTTTTTGGTCTTCTACCGCTTAGGTTTCACGATTCTAGCATAATAAACGGAATGGATGGATATCTGGACGGTGTACCCAAATTCTTCGTTCTTACCTTGTTTTTTTCAAGAGTCCTGAGGTAAAGAGATATTATTGACATTATCTTTTTAAACTCATATTCGGATCGTTAGTTAGATGCGTCTGAAGTGGAAATTCCATAACCAGTATAGTGTTTAGTATTTTCTAGGTTGTAAAACAGGTACGGCATGTGTCAGTATGATCTTATTTTGTGAGAATTATGTAGAGGCAGAAGACGATGGAAGAAAATATGTCTACACCCCGAAAGAAAGTCATTTTAGAACAATTTTTTTCATGCTGGATTGACACTCGGCCAATGAGTCTTCCCACTTTGGAGAGGCTAAGAAAAACTTCAAATTTGCCAGCCCATTGCTTTACAGCTTTGTATTTGTAATGACATGAATACTCACACATATACATTTCATATAAGCGTTAGAAAAAAGAAAAAAGATGTATAGGGCAGAAACAATAGATTTCACGTATGTCTCTTGTGCATGGTCTTTTTGGCGCAACAGTATAGTTACTCTATTGTAACTTGGGTGATGAGTCTGAAACAAGGAAATGACTTTCTCTGCATGTGGGAATAAAGGCTGCATACACCTAACCCCCTTCCAAACCTCATAGTGGCTAGAGCCTCATGCACATAGTTTCAATCTACTCTCCATTCGAGTTTATGCATTATTATATGTTAGACATTCCCATTCTCTCAGCAAATCGAGTCTCTTATTGCATGCAATGCACAGCCCAGCAATATTTGCATCGTTGCCATGGCTCGCTTCCCCTTTTAGAATTCAAACTAATGCTAGAACAGTAGGAAGAGATGGATGTTTGGACCAGAACTCTTGGCTTCTGGCTGGGTTAAAATCCTTGAGTGCATACATTCATAAAACCCAATGTTCTATTAAAAAGGATGATAATAACAACAAGAGGCGCTATGTGAAATGTTATATAATCTTGAGTACCCTTAAATATAGTTGGATCATTTACTGCACACCCTTAAACATAATCCTGAGCACTGAACATTAACATTCTCTATTTCATATGCTCTACTACTATCCACTAGGAATTTGCATAAGAACAGCAGTAATTTTAAAATGCTTCATGAATTACCTGATGTTTTGTCCTGTCCCACATGGCAGTTGAACTAGGCCCCACAGGCTTGTGTTTGACTTGGCGTATATTGAATTATTTTATGGGACTATCCCTAGTTACTTGGTAAAGACATGCTCCGTATCATTGGTCTTTCAATGCAGTTTCTAGTCAAGACTTCACTTTGCCAGCAGTATGTGTAAGCTGATGTTTTCTGGTTTTCTGGTTTGCATATCCCAGTCCCCTAATTATTACTCGTCCAAACTTTATCCTGTGAAAATTATTTTATTTTATTGGTACCTGTCTTTGTCTCTCCATAGTTCTTCCTGGAATAACAGCTTTTTAATAGTTCTTTTTGCCAGGATTATGTCCCTCAATTCTTTCAAGTCCATCAGGAGAATAGAAGACAGTCATGCATATTAGCTGATGCATCTTTTCTGAAATTTTCTTTTAAAGTAGAAAGAAATGAACCAGGGTCATATAGTTTCTGACTAGTTGCACGTCATACTATTTACTATTCCATCTGTCTGATCAAGAATATTTGCTATCTGTCTTACGCATGGAACTGGCCATGACGATGGAGCAGCAGGTCCATCTGGTGGCTTTACCTTCTATACATGTTTGGCTTTGTTGCATATCTTGGCAGTAATTATCCATAATTAAGCTCAAATATTCTTTTTTTTTGTGGGGGAATGGGGTGGGAGGGACTCAGAGACTTTACAGTTGCTGTCACGTAACAGAGGTTGAGGATACTCATGATAGGCTGTCATTTTTGGATGGCAGTGCAATCTTGAATTTGCCAATGTTTTATCTTGAACGTAATTCTGCCTTAATTACTTATCAAAATACCATGTCTTGCTCTTCAAAGGCTAGCTTTCTAGTGGCATTATATTTCTCAGAATTCAGTCACTCCATCTGCTAACATGCCCTGACATTTAATCATAGTTTTCCTTCCAACAGTCACATGCAATATGCATCATATTGGTCAAGGAAAAAGATGAATGTCACAACAACTTTGACAAAGGGAATCTCTCCTCTCTCTATAGAAAGAAAACTAGGTTCAGTTTACTTGGAAATTCAAATATCATCCATTAAGATGCTTCCACTATACCTATTATAAGATTAGCTACATGATTTCCAATATTAATGACAACATAAACCATGAAATTGGCTTAATCAAAAGCATCTGAAAAAATGACATAAACTTGTTCAGCCAAGCAATTTCACTTGGTTTTTAATTTGTCTTAAATGATGCAAGGTTTAATGAATACAACGATACAAATCAATTACTTTATATAACTTGCATTTTAGTGCTAAACATGCATCCCTGGGGCTTGTCACACAGAACTTTGTATAGGCTGGACATGAGTCTAGCTGATGTCAAGATGAATTGGTCTGATCAATGCTTTTCGAAGTACCCTCTATAGAGATGTTGATAGTTGACCGCATGTTTACCGGAGATCATTTAGAAGTAGATTCTTGTTAAGTGCAGTATCAAGCAATGTAGGCACATGCTATGCATATGTACTTTGTTGAAACATACTTAAGTTTAAAGGATATAACCTTAAAGACACTTGAGATGTGTTACCGTGTACTATTCTTAAAGTACATTGTTTATACCAACTGGCAATTGGTAATGCTATTAAAGCTATCTTACATCTTGTATCAGCCTAGATACAAGGTCTCGAGCTAATAACAATTCAATAATAATAACTACCGCAGTCATTAACCTGGAGGGTTGGCTAATAAAGGAGCTGTTTATTATATACTGACTAAGAAGGTGAACTTCCACCTTGTTTTTTTCCCCAGCCTTTGTCCAGTCGTAATCTTGATTTATCTTTCCTTTGTTTTGGTCTATTCATATTTATGAAAGCCTAGCAAGTGTTTGAGTTCTGGAAACTATTTATAGGACCCCTCGGCATTTTTTCTTAAATATTGGGTACTGCTGTCACTCGATGTTCAAGCTGCACAACCTCAGGTGCAATGATTGCTTTGTGGGAGGCTGGTTTCGACAGTCTTATGGAAAAGTTTCTTCCGCTTGGTAAGAGGAGATTCGATGATAGTATATAATAGTAAAATTGCTTTTTCTGGTTATATACTGCATGCCTGCCATAGATATATTGATTAGATTGTCAGGAATGCGATAATCTTTGTGCAGCTTTGCTGTTGAATGATTGGTACGATGCATTTGGTTGTCGTTGTAAGATGAATGTTTTATATGTACTTGGAGCACATTCTCCATTTAAATTGCAGGTGTGCATGGACATCACCTTGGGGATCCGTAGTTACAGATCAATGATGATCCATAATGAGAACTGAACAAGGAATAAAGGAAAGATTTTTTGTTCCTTTCTTCTAGCCAAATGTAATCTATATGTAAGTGCATTTTAATTACCAAGAACAGGATATATGCTTATTCAAAGCATGGTGTTTCAGGTGCACATGTCAGGAGTGCTTGCTGCATATCAACCTCTGATGAAAATGCGTTATGTGTCTGAATGCATTGTGATATCAGAACCCAATAGTACTTTTTTTGGTTATGATAAGCTCGTTAGAGATTTGGTTTTCCTTTTAAGCCAAATAGGCAGTTCCTGACATTTGAACACCTCGATCATGTTGGATGGGAACTGTTCTCCATTTGTGAAACGGGCTTGGAGCTTATTGTTGCCACAGGTAAAAGGTTCAGCATTCTTAGTTCAGGAATGCTTGCTGAATACTTACAGGGTTTCTATGTGCTTTGTTACATGCGGATTTGTAGACTGAAGCTTGGAAACCAATGGGAAGTGGCATTTCAGAGCTTGGCTTCAGGCAGTTCGAGGGCCTGTTTTATCATTCAGAGAGATTTTGGGTTGAGTTTTACTATTGTGAGAAATCAGCTTCCTTGCGAAGTTGTTCCCCCACCCTCATAGAACACGGTAATGATCAAAACAGGGTCTAAATATCCCACTAAATTCTGAACCCCCTCCAAAGACCGAGAGTGTCTGAACAAGGGACCCCTGCTCGCTTCTATTATTGTTTGAGCTGGTTCAAACTAAAATGTCTTTATTCTGTATCGGATATCTCTAAATAAATTACCATTTGATTTGACTTATATTCTGAATGGCAGTATGAGAACAAAGATCAGAGCAGAGAAATTTAGAAAAAAATAAAGAAAAAAAAGAAATTTGTTAAGTTAGCAAAAAAATCTGAGATTGGAAACTTTTGGTTTTCATTAAATTCATTTTGTGTTATCTTAAAAAATAAAGGAATATCATGCAAAAAATTATAAATTATATTGAGGTTTCAATTGTTCTCTTGAACATAACTTAGTGCAATCAGGTCATAAAACTTTTAAATTCGTTCAATTCAGATCTCGGCTATGAATTTGTTGGCTGTCGTGACAAAATTATTACATAATGTTATATGACTAGCTTTATGGCAGAAGAGGATGAATTACTTATATAACATCATGTAACATTTCCTCACGACAGCTAGATAGAATTCATAGCTTGATTCTGAATTGAATGAATTTAAAAAGTTCGAAGATCGGATTGTACTAAATTAAAATTTAGAAGGAAATTGAAAATTTTCAAATATTTAGAATTTTTTATAAATATTTTAAATATAAAAGGAGAAAAAGGATGCGCTCGTCAAACACCATAAGAGCGGTTGAAGACCTACTTGGATTGCTAGCTTTTTATTGGGTTCTGAGAGGCCCGATATTGGTGTATTAGAGGCGAGGCCATCTTGTCATCAAGAGGGCATTTCTTTGGATCGGGTGAGAAGCATCCGGAGGCACACTATTGGTATATGAGTCTGGTGATTGCTATTTCCAATAGCAGGTTCTTTTGATGGGGTTTTTGGCCATAAGTGAGAATCGCAAATGTTCTCCCATCCCACTTTTCCCTCTCTTGTCAGATCAAAAGCGCAGAAGAAGGGGCGTAGCGACGAGAGCGGCCTGTCTGACCCGTCGATGACCTATGGCCAGCGAACACGTCCAAAGCAAAACAGCATGAAATTGAATTGGAGGTTAATGCAACAAATTGAAATCAAAGCATAAAATCGCAGCAAAAAATTTTATTCGAAGTTAGGTGGTGAAGGGGTTTGACTCAAGCCGAATAAAATTTTTTACTCGGTTGATCTACAAAAGTTAAATTGAAGTCCAAGATCGAGTAGAAATATGGATTGATCATAGAGAGGAGAGTTGATTCGGGCCTTCACAAAATTAGACTCATTGTTTTAATCCAAAATTAAAGATAAAATTTTTAATTATCCATTCTTAATCTTGTAATGAAGATTAGAATTTTCGTAGACATCATGGATTAATCCTTCCTCTGGTACCCGAGTAGAAGTTGTTTTGGCCCTTTTTTAGGATACTTAACTCAGCAAATGCTTTAAACAACTTCGACACAAAAGAAAAGAACAAATCTTTTTGATTTGATAATTTGATCAAAATTTAATATCCAAACAAAAAACAGATAGAAAAATTCAATTATGGCTCCAAATAAAAAAGTTTCACATTCCTAAAAAGTTGACCGATGATCTCAATGGAATTTAACAAGAAGGACAAAAAAAATGAACCAAATTATTTAATAAATATATTTTGGATAATATTTTTTGTTTGGCATCATGATGCCCCAAATCAAAGCAGCTATATAACAACAAATTGGATAAAAACTTTTACATGATATATAACAGCAGGCACAAGCTTGACTATAGTGATCAAATCAAAATAGAACTACTAGAAAACAATGGTGCGGTGACATAGGGACATAATATAGAAAAAAAAACACCAACGATAGCATGCTGGAGGATATAACGGTACACCAACGATTGCATAGCGGTTGTAGAACTTGATGATCAAGCCATCAAGTTGAGACCGGTCCCTGAGGCAAAGGTGAAGTATAGAGATGCCAGTAGTAACCCACATGATGCGCTTCGTAGTGGTTTCATGGTGCCGATCAAAAGTTGCATGAGAGGGACTATGAGAATCATAATGAGAGCGAAATTGATGAGGCTGGCAGAGCGTACAACTTGAAAGCCAGCTTGTGGGACTTGGATTCGGCAGGCACCAAGGTTGCTCCAGAGAGGCACATCTGGAGTATTGGTGGCAAGGCCATTTCAAGGTGGATCATTTGGGCAGGAGGAGGTGGAGGTGGCAAAGTCGTTTCAAGGAGGATCGTTTGGGCAGGAGGAGGTGGGAGGAGGTTCATATTGGTTTGGGCAGGAGGAGGTGGAGGTGGCAAGGCCGTTTCGAGAAGGTTCGTACCAGTTTGGGCAGGAGGAGGTGCTGCTGACATGTTCGTTAAGGAGGACTGGCTTGGAGGTGGAGGTGGCAAGGCCGTTTCGAGAAGGTTTGTACCAGTTTGGGCAGGAGGAGGTGCTGCTGACATGTTCGTTGAGGAGGACTGGTTTGGGGGGAGGTGGCAATTCCGGCGTGGAGGTGGCAATTCCGGCGTGGAGGTAGGACTGGGTTGGGGTGGAGGAGGTGCTGCTGCCACCGGATTAAATAGGGATTGGGTGGAGCGCTTTCGGATCGTGGTGGGATAGTTTATAGTTCTTTCGTTTCCATGGATAGTTTATAGTTTAGTTTGTAGTTCTTTGGTTCCCATGGATAGTTTATTGTTTATAGTTTTGGCTGGGTGGGTGGTGCATGGGGTGACAAAATATGATCCGACCCGCCAATCCGACCCGTGTTCGACCCGCCATAAATAGGTTTGGGTTTGGCCTAAACAGGTTTGGGTCGTAAACAGGTCGACCCGTTTAACCTATTTATTAACCTATAAAGTAGACATCTAAAACCCGTATCCGACCCAATTAATAAATAGGTTAAACGGGTCCCAGGGTAGAATAAACAAATGGTTACTTTATAGTTTGGAGCCATACACCACCCACCCAGACAAAACTATAAACTATCCATGGGAACCAAAGAACCATCAACTAAACAATAAACTATCCATGGAAACCAAAGAAACTATCCATGACGGATGGTTATTTTATAGTTTGGAGCCATGCACCACAGGTCGCAATCGGGTCCGATCATAAACGGTTTAATTGGGTCGGATACGGGTTTTAGATGTCTAACCCGTTTAAACCGTTTAACTGTTGGCAGGTTAAACAGGTCTAAACAAGTTAAACGGGTTAAACAGATCAGATTCAGGTTTATGATTTTCTGATCCGATCTGTATGTGATCCAATCCGTTTTATGATCGGACCCGATTGCGACCTGTGGTGCATGGCTCCAAACTATAAAATAACCATCCGTCATGGATAGTTTCTTTGGTTTCCATGGATAGTTTATTGTTTAGTTGATGGTTCTTTGGTTCCCATGGATAGTTTATAGTTTTGTCTGGGTGGGCGGTGTATGGCTCCAAACTATAAAGTAACCATTTGTTTATTCTACCCTGGGACCCGTTTAACCTATTTATTAATTGGGTCGGATACGGGTTTTAGATGTCTAACCTGTTTAAACCGTTTAACTGTTGGCAGGTTAAACAGGTCTAAACAAGTTAAACGGATCGGATTCAGGTTTATGATTTTTTGATCCGATCTGTATGTGATCCTATGATCGGATCCGATTGCGACCTGTGGTGGATGGCTCCAAACTATAAAATAACCATCCGTCATGGATAGTTTCTTTGGTTTCCATGGATAGTTTATTGTTTAGTTGATGGTTCTTTGGTTCCATGATAGTTTATAGTTTTGTCTGGGTGGGTGGTGTATGGCTCCAAACTATAAAGTAACCATTTGTTTATTCTACCCTGGGTCCTGGGATAGCGTATGATTCCAAAGATAGGGTGTCTCCCTGCCCTGCTACTGCATAACAACATGAAGCTTCATCGTTACTCCATAACAATATACGAACCTTCCGGTGCCCATTTTTGGTGGTGGCCTTTTCCATTCCCACAACTACTCTCGCCAAATTAACGGGGCAGTTACTAAATCAAGCAGGATCTCTTTTCTTACCCGATGTGGGATTATGACCTAGCCCCGTTTATTTTTTAAGAAAATTCCAATATGCCTGATCTTTTATATAAAAATAATATTTTATATATTCTAACAGATGCTATAAATAGATCAGATTTTTGCTGGAGCACTACAGATAAAATTAGAGGTGGCAATCGGGTCGGATCGGATCGTAAACGGATCGGATCACATACAGGTCGGATCAGAAAATCATAAACCTAAACCCAACCTATTTATTAAACAGGTCAGAAATTACAACATGAATCTGTTATGTTTAATAAACAGGTAACCCGACCCAATCCGTTTAACCTGTTTAATAAACAGGTAACATGTTTGCCCAACCCGACCCGACCTGTTTAATCTGTTTGCCTAACCCAATCCGTTTAACATGTTTAGACCTGTTTAACCTGTCCAACCTAACCTGTTTAACCTGCCCAACCCGACCTGTTTAGACTCGTTTAACCTGTTTAGACATGTTTAACCTGTTTAGACCTGTTTAACATGCCCAACAGTTAAACAGGTTAAACGATTTAAACGGATCAGACATCTAAAATCCGTATCCGATCCAATTAATAAACAGGTTAAACGGGTCGACCTATTTATGATCCGAACCTATTTAGGCCAAACCCAAATCTGTTTATGGCGGGTCGGGTCATATTTTGCCATCCCTAGGTAAAATGGCCATCAAAACTAAAACCAGCAAATATGGTGCATAAAATTTGGTTTGGCGCCCATTATAAGCACTAGCTGGGTACGCAAAGGAGTTCTTCCTATACATTGGCGGGCCAGGGACTTTCAAGCTCGTTCTGGCTTTAACAAAATAACCTTATGAGATCATCGGATGATGGATGAAAGTAGTGTTCTTATGACCATCACGGCTCTAGCAGCAGGCTCGAGAGTCATCGTCTATCTGGCTAACATAACCTTTGGCCTGGTGCTTTCAGTTTCTATTTCAACTTGTATACGAAGTCGAATGTCGC